>NC_087185.1:5082500-5140000 GCF_035594125.1 Scylla paramamosain
GCGATGCCTTGGCCCTGCGGCGTCACCACTCGGCCGCGGATGACAGCCACTCGCCTGTCCCGCCGCGGGGGAGGGACGAGAGGTTAGAGCGATAGGTTGGTCATGGTGGGGGTGAGGGGGCCGAAGACGGGCCTGCTCAGCGGGGTCCAGGGGCAGGGGCGGTGAGGGACACACTAGTGAGGCGCCTCCTCATTACAGGGACGGGGAACTGACAACTGGAGGCCCTCAATGTCATCTCTTTTGAAACATTTGCTGAACCTTCCCAAGGGAACTGTGACTGACATCCAGTGAAATGTTCGACTGAGCAAAGACAGCACTGTAAGCTTGGCTCCTGACTATGTACACACAAAAGATGTGGATCATTATCAACAACAATGTATCATGCCATAGCCTAATCAACCCAAGGAATGTGAGCAGTACGGTACTGTAATGCATTATGATTAAATTAATCATAATAAAATGGTCCATGCATGGGGTAAATGCATAAATATTATATAAAAGTGCAGAATCTTGGTTTCTGTGCAAATCCATTGCAGTCCCGAGATGAATCAGAAGAGAAGTAGGAGAGAGAGACAGGGGAGAGTGTAAATTTTGAAAACAGGAGATGGCTTTAGTGAGAAGTATTAGTCTGGTGGAAAAATCTTGACATAAGTAAAAACAAAAACTGCGCATGGATGTATCAAAATGACAGTAGAATCAGTCGGGTCTGTTCCGAGGTTGGGGATCAACACAGTGTCTACTGATGTCCCGCGTCCTCGCCGCCTCGCACGGCCTGACCTCGACTGTGGCGAGACAACACGCTCTGAACCAAGGCGGCGAGGGACGGGCCCTGCCGGGGCTTTGACTTAAGGAAATCAAGGTCAGTGTTGCGAATGGGACATTGGAAAAAAAGAAGTTTGTCTTGTTGGCTACAATTCTAAGCTACAATGCATGGAATTGGGAAATGTCCTGTATCAGAAAGCCACCTGTATCAAAACAGAGTACATTGCTGAAATATGTAGAACAGTAATCATTCTGGGAGAAAAAATCCGAAGAAAGTAGTCAGGTTTATTCTTGTTTTCTCTCTTTCTCTGTTGAAGGTCCTTGAACAACCACTACTCTGAGGGCTCGACTCTGCGGCCGGACTCGCCGGGAGGCAGTCCGCGCCTCGCCACTACCAGCTACGCCAAGGCCGCGCTCCGCCCCAGCAGAGCCAAAAGTCCGGAGGTGGGCGACGTGGCAAGCTCTCCTTCACTCCTGGACTCCCTCCCTCTCCTCCACCTTTGGGAGGACTCCCTCAGTCCCTCTGGGGGCGTGATGATGCCAGGAGGGAGAGGGAGGGAGCAAACTGTGTCCTTCCCTCCTTCCCTCTCCCCCTGCTGCTGCTGCTGCTCCCCTCTCACCTACACCCGCCCACGCCCCACATAGCCGAGCACCGGGCCGCCCACTCTCTCCACGCCCACGAGAGCTTGACCACCGCCACTCACCCTCCTTCTTGCACGTGCCGGGGCCGAGGCCGCCTTGGGGACACGGCGGATTCCAACACACAAGTTTCTTTTTGGTCTATATACTTTTTGTTTGACACACACACACATATTTGACACTGGTGGCCTGGGGACGTGACACAGGATGGGAGGGGGTGCATGACACTTAGGGGAGGGGGGAAGTGTCATGTCACACGGAGGGAGAGGGAGGGAGGGTCATACACATGCGGGAGGGAGAGGGGGGAGGATTGGCACATGGACACGAAGACAAGGACAACAAGCGGAAGCGAGGATATGGGAGAGTGAAGTATTAAATATATATATATATATATATTATATAAACAAGAATTAAAATATGCACTCGTGTTAACTACTGGGAAAAAAAAAGTGAGCTATTCCTGGATATATATTTTTTTTAGCAGTAGTTTACAATTGAGTCATGATGGTTAGGTTAAGCAATGTGATGCTTTTTTGTTCTCTTTTTTTGTTTCTTCTTCTTCCACGTTGGTGTAATATCTGCCTGGTGATTTAATTTTGTTTTCTTTTTTCTTCTCCCCAGTGACTTAAAATAAAACCTTAAAAATCTTATACCTACGAAGGACTGCTTTTGTTTCTCCTTAAGATATAAAAAGGAAACACCAAAAATACAGGAAAAAAAGGGAAAAATACACAAAAAACCATACACGAATCATACAAGCAAAACAATTCATACGAGTACCTTTGCAATTACCACTTTTTAATATATTCTGCTTACTTCTTCCATACGATCACTTTCAGACCTTTATATTCTATTTCAAACGTAACGTAACGTATTCCCTTACAATTTTTCCCTTCAACTTTGGCGCCTAACGAGAAATATACAACTATTTAACCTGTCTTTACCTTGACTTTTCCCTTCTATACTTGTTTTCTTTTTCATTTTAACTATCAAATCTAGCTATTCTATGCAGGTCTTGAGGCATCACACACACACACACACACACACACACACACACACACACACACACACACACACACACACACACACACACACAATTTATTCATGCCATAGTTGACCACCGCCTTTCTTCCCCTCTCTAATACAGTTTACTTTCCTTCTCCTCCTTGACTTACTTCCTAAATTAACATTCGCTTTTATTTTCTCTCACAATAGAGCAATTATTCTTTCTTTCTTCCCCTTACTGAGAGGGAGAGAGAGAGAGAGAGAGAGAGAGAGAGAGAGAGAGAGAGAGAGAGAGAGAGAGAGAGAGAGAGAGAGAGAGAGAGAGAGAGAGAGAGAGAGAGAGAGAGAGAGAGAGAGAGAGAAACCCTGAAATATATACGATACCCTATCAACAAAACGATACCAGACATTACCAGAGAGAGAGAGAGAGAGAGAGAGAGAGAGAGAGAGAGAGAGAGAGAGAGAGAGAGAGAGAGAGAGAGAGACTTCCCCAGTGTATAACTCCAGAAGGCCAATATGAAGGAGAAACTTGCCAGCACGTGTTGACTTAAGCGCTCTAATGAATAATTAAAAGGTTATTTGCATACGAACTTTTGTAATCCCGCAAAATTGCCTCAACTCCCCAAGGTCCTGAGGGGAGAGAGGGGAGAGGGAGAGGGGAGAGACAGGGGGAGAAAAGGAAACTGTAGAGAGAGAGTAGATACAGAGGAGGGGTGAGAGTAGGGGAAGTAGCACGGGAGGCGAGGCAAGGAGGAAGCGGAGAGAGAGGGAAAGTGGGGAGAGAGAAAAGGAAACAAGAGTAGAGTAGAAAGAGCGGAGGGAGAGAGAAGAGGGAACAGTACAGAAGAGGAGGGCATGAGAGGAGAGAAGGAAGAGGGACTAGGAATAAAGAGGAAAGTACAGAGAGAGAGAGAGAGAGAGAGAGAGAGAGAGAGAGAGAGAGAGAGAGAGAGAGAGAGAGAGAGAGAGAGAGAGAGAGAGAGAGAGTGAGAGAGGGTAAATAAAGTACATGTATTCAAGAAAATTAAATAAGTATAAGCGGAAAATGGAAAAAAAAGTGAAAAGAAGAAAAAGAAGAAAGGAAGGAAGGAAGGAAGGAAGGAAGGAAGACAAAAGGAGGGAAGGGGAGGAAGAATTTCATGTTCTTCTTCATCCCTCCTGCTTAAGTATGAAGGGAAATGAGACAAAACAGGAGGAGGAGGAGGAGGAGGAGGAGGAGGAGAATTGCGGTACCTACATCCCTCCCCGTCCCTGTTTTTTGGGGGTGAAGGGAGAGTAAATGGGAGAGGGAGAGAGACTAGCGCATTGCGGGAGAGAGAGAGAGAGAGAGAGAGAGAGAGAGAGAGAGAGAGAGAGAGAGAGAGAGAGAGAGAGAGAGAGAGAGAGAGAGAGAGAGAGAGAGAGAGAGAGAGAGAGAGAGAGAGAGAGAGAGAGAGAGAAATAATGTATGAGAAAAGGAGAGTTGAGGAGGACATAAGGGAAGGAGGAAAGAGGGAAAGAGGAAGATGGAAACAAGTATTAGAGGGTTTCTGGAGATGTTTTCCTACCTCCTCCTCCTCCTCTGCCTCCTCCTTCTCTTCTTCTTCCTCCTTCTCCTCCTCTTCCTCTCCCTCATTCTCTCCCAGTTCGGCTTCCCAAGAAACCCTCAAATGTATTTTTTAAGATGGAAAATTACGGTTGAGGTTCATTTTCTGCCTCATGGAGTCCGTATATGGGAGGAGGAGGAGGAGGAGGAGGAGGAGGAGGAGGAGGAGGAGGAGGAGGAGGAGGAGGAGGAGGAGGAGGAGGAGGAGGAGGAGGAGGAGGGAAAAGGACAAGAGAATGAAAGAAAGGAAAAAAAAAGCAGACATTACAACAGAGACGAAAATAAGAGAACATTTAGAAGAGAGAAATGAGAAAGGAGGCCAGGGAGAGGAAAGAGTGAGAGTGAGAGGGAAAGAGAGAGGGAGAGGGAGAGGGGGAGGGACTCGAGGGGACAGGTGAGGGGAGGAGTAATACCATTTTCCTCCTTGTCAACAGTACGGGGAAAGGCAGATACATAAAAATAGAGAAAAAAAAAAGAAAAAAAAATTGTCGATGCAAATAGATCAAGAAAATTATCAGAAAGTCCGTGAATGAATGAAACATCAACACCAGATGTATATTGTTACTAAAATTAATACAATGTTGGTTTTAAGTGAATATTTACTTGTATTAATAGTGAAGGACGGTGTAGTGTATGAAAGAGAAAGTGAGAAAGATAAACGAATGATATGAAGAAATATAAATAGAAATACAAGTGGAAGAAAAGGAGAGAGGATAAAGGAAAGATAGGAGGGAGGTAGGAGGGAGGTAAGGAGATAAAGGAGGGAGAGAGAAGTGAAGGAAGGAAAGATAAATGAGGAAGAGAAGAAAGGATATGGAAATGGGGGAAGAGAAGAGAATAAAAGGAGAGGAGAGAGGGATATAACGGAGAGGAGAAGGGAAGATAACGAAAAAAAAAAAGGTAAAAGAGACAAGAAGAATGATGAAGGGAATGATGACAGGAAATGAGGCCAGAGTAAACCAGAAAAAAATACAAAATATACGAAGATATTTCACGTCAGATTTTATTTATTTATTTATTTTTTTCACATCTGATATATTTTTTTTCCTTTTAACACACCACTACCTAACATTTCCCTCTTTCCCCCTCACATCTTCCCACGCCCTTCGTCTCCTACCTCTCAAAAGTTTCCCCTTGTTCCATTGTATCCTCTTCTCCTAAATGTAGTTTATTAGTTGTACAAGTTAATATATTGCCTTTGTTATGCCCTAAACGTTCTAATTGTATGTTTTCTTCTTAGGTAAAATCGTAAATGAATCTTTGTTTATATACCTTCATACACACACACACACACACACACACACACACACACACACACACACACACACACACAAAGAAACACAAAACCTCATCTCATTTTTCTAATTTCTGCAAGTCTTCTTTCTTCTATTTTTTTCCTTATTTTTCCAAGTTTTCCTCTTCCTTCTTTAACTCACATCCTTCCTACTCGTTGTTCGCGTGTGTTTCCGTCACTGGATTACGTAATTATGAGAGTGAAACGTTCCATTGCTTCTGGTCATCAAAGAACGACGCGAAAAATGAAGATGAAAGAACACCTTTACCACAGTCTAAAAAAAAAAAAAATCCATCAAACTTTAGCTGGAGAATAAAAAAAGCAATTACAGAGCGAGAGCGAGAGAGAGAGAGAGAGAGAGAGAGAGAGAGAGAGAGAGAGAGAGAGAGAGAGAGAGAGACTGTACTCATTCTCTAAGCCATAAGAATGATGGGAAATACAATAAACGTGTCTTGGATTGCCTACATCTACACTAAATAACCTGCTGGAGACATTAATAGGAGGAGGAGGAGGAGGAGGAGGAGGAGGAGGAGGAGGAGGAGGAGGAGGAGGAGGAGGAGGAGGAGGAGGAGGAGGAGCACTAATATACAGTTAAGGAAGGAAAGGATAAAGATGAAAGAGTGGGAAAAGGCGAGATAAAACAGGAAAAAGAGGAAGGAATATAGAACGACAGGAGCAAGAGGAGGAGGAGGAAGGGAAGGAAAGGAAGGAAGTGATAATAGAGATAGAGTAGTATGAAAAGGGGAGATAAAGCATGGAAAAGGGAGGAAAATGTAACACTCCTCCACCTCCTATATTGAAACAAAGTGACAGAAACTAACACAACATTTTAGATTCAAGCTCCTTTTTCATTCCTGCTTATATTACACAGACTTAACTTCCAAATGTGAACCCTGCTGATACCTCTTCTGTACTGTTATAAATAAGAACTCTTTAACTATTTGAGGGACGAACAAACTCTATGTCAAATTGTAAAGATAGTGAAGGAGATTAATATTCCTTCCTAGTGTGGTCGCTTTTTTATTTTTATATATATATATATTTAACAATTTAACAAGCAAAGCAAATCTGTCTATTCCTGCACGGTTATAAAGAAAGTATGAGTTTTATTTTGTCTAATCTGACGGGCAAGCACAGTACATTTGCCTATACCTTTACAAAGAAAATATCATTTTTTTTTTTTAAGTATCTGGCAGGCAATCAAAGTAGATCTCTTTATACGAACACTATTATAAAGCGTGAATTATATATTTCGATTCTGACAGGGAAGGAAAGTACTCCTGTTTAAACCAATACGATTCCAAAGCTGTCAGGACTTTTCTCTCTTTCAAAATTGACATAAAAAATACGTTTATACCTGCACCGATACAAAGAATGAGCGAAAACTTCTTTTCAAGTCTAGGGAAGCAAAGCGCATCCATCAACAACCGTGTGATTCTCCCTCTATAAAAAGCATCAGGGTTCTCTTTTATTTATCTTTTATTTCTAGTATCTGACCGCCGTGATGGACTCTGGGAGGGTGGGAGGACGGCGCGGACTCATTGTTGATTCAGGTCTTCCTTCGCTTGTAAGGAATTCCAACCACCTTCTGAGTCCACAGTCCCGCCTCGCCTGTCATAATAAATGCAGAGTGTGGAAGGAATCACGCGTGCCCGATACTTGGATACTTGGGACCCTGGCTTGTTTTCTGGACGATTTTCCTGATCCTTACCTTTTCCTTTTTCTTCAGTTTGTCCTTTTTTAGCCCCATTTTTCCTTTCTTTCGTTTTTCTTTGCTTTTCTTTTTCCTCTTCTTTCTGTTCTTGATATTTTTTCTTCTGTTCTTTGGTTTTCTTTTTTTTCTTTTTTTCTGCCGTCTGTTCTTCTTTGCTTTTCTTTTTTCTTCTTTTTTTGTTTTTGATTTCCCTTTTTTCTTCTTCCTTCTGCTCTTTACTTTTGTTTTTCTTCTTTCTCTTCTTCATTTTCCCTTTCTTTTCTCTCGTGTTCTTGCTTATTTTCTTTTCGTTCTTCCTTCTGTTCTTTATTTTCTTTAGTTCGTTTGTCATTCTTCTAATTGCATTCTTCTTCTTGTTTTTGCTTATTTTTCATTTGTACGTTTGTCAGTCATTTTTTATTCTTTCTTCTTCTCTGTTCTTTTCTTGTTTATAATTCTTATCTTTATCTTTTAATTTTCTTTCTTAGTTCGTTTGTCATTGCAACTCTTCTTCTTTTCTTGCTTGTTTTCATCGTTATTTTTCTTATCACCCTCATTTTTAGTACCCTTTCATCTCTGCCTTTGTAACTCTTTTCTTTCTTCATTTCCTGCTAATTTTTTATTTACTTCTTCCTTTCCACCATCATCAGTTTCTTCTTTTCACTCTTTCTTCAACTACTGTTATCTAAAATCCTTTACTTTCTTTCTTCGTCTCATGTTATTTTTCTAATTGATTTTTTTCTTCACTATCCCTCTTTTCCCTTTTTTTTATATTTTTTTCCTATTCTTCTTTGATTTTATAGTTTTGAGTTCGTTTCTTCATCTTCCATACATTTTTTTTTGTTTGCTTCATGTTTTCAAATTTCCATTTTTTTCTTCTCATAGATTCCTTTTTCTTTTTTCTTTCCCTTATTTGCTTCTACCTCTTCACGTTCTCTTTGCTCCCTGTTTTCTCCGGTTTCTCTTTTCTCTCTTCTCTTTCCTCTATGTTTACTTCAGTTTCTTTGTGATCCATGTTCTTTTCTCTCTAAATATTCGTTTCTACCTCTTCATCTTCTCTTTCCTCCCCGTTTTCTTTGGTTTTTGTAAGCTCTATATCTTCCTCTCTCCCTCATTCACTCCTACCTTTTCACGTTTTCTCTCCTCCCTGTTTACTACGTTTTCTTCTTCGTCTCGCGTCGGGCGGTGGTTTTCTTGATGTGTTTTCTTCCTCGTTTCTTTATTTACTTGTCTCCCTCAAGGGGGTTATTATCTCCCATTCCCTCCTCTTTATGGTCCTCGCCTTCCCCTCTTCCTCCGCTCCTCCGCGCAAGACGTGCAGTAAATATTTCCTATGCCTCTGGGACTATTTTGGGGGACGAGAGAGAGAGAGAGAGAGAGAGAGAGAGAGAGAGAGAGAGAGAGAGAGAGAGAGAGAGAGAGAGAGAGAGAGAGAGAGAGAGAGAGAGAGAGAGAGAGAGAGAGAGAGAGAGAGAGAGAGAGAGAGAGAGAGAGAGAGTTTTTTGCGTCCTCTATTGGACGCAAAGAGAGAGAGAGAGAGAGAGAGAGAGAGAGAGAGAGAGAGAGAGAGAGAGAGAGAGAGAGAGAGAGAGAGAGAGAGAGAGAGAGAGAGAGAGAGAGAGAGAGAGAGAGAGTTTTTTGCGTCCTCTATTGGTAATATTGCTGACGTCGATGTTACAAAATGAATTATTATCACCGTCTTTTTTCTCTTTCTTTTACCGCCAAGACAAAGTAACGAAAAGAAAAATCGTAAAAGGAAATGAAAGCAGGACAACGCACTCACTGAATTAACTTGAGAGAGAGAGAGAGAGAGAGAAAAAAAAAAAAAAGGAAGAAAGGGAAAAATTAAACTTCGAAAATACAAAATCAAAACCATGAAAAAATATAAATATGACGAATAAGAACACAAAAAAAAAACGAGCCGAAAAGTGAAAAATACGCAGAGGACAAAAGTCGAAATAAATAGACACTGATAAAAAAAAATAATAATAAAAAAAAGAAAATAACCGACGCAAAACCAAAACCAAGACAGAGAACGAGGGTCCCTTACCCCTTTCACCCCCCCCCCCAAAAAAAAAAGCCTCTTAACAGCCGCCATTTGCTTCGGGACGACCTGAGGGACTTTCTGAGAGAGAGAGAGAGAGAGAGAGAGAGAGAGAGAGAGAGAGAGAGAGAGAGAGAGAGAGAGAGAGGAGAGGATAGGGAAAGAAAAGGAGAGGATAAGAGGAATGGAAAGAAAAGGGAAGGAGGGGAGATGAAAGGATAAGAAATGAGAGGGAAGATGATAGGAGAGAAAAAGAAAGAAAAGGAGAGAGATAAGAATGTGAAAATGCACAGAAAGAAGAAAGTAAGGAAGAAAAAAAAAAAACAGAATAGAACAAATAAAGAAAAAGGGAGTTAAAAATAGGACAGTATAAGACATAATAGGAAAAAGAAAACGGGGAAACATCAACAACATCCCAGCACATCCTTCTCATCCACGTTTTGCAGGCGGTAGGAGGAACTGCGAGCGGGATACGAACTGGGGCCATCACGCGGAGACAGGGACGAATTGGCCAGTGATCAGAGAGCCATCTAGCGAAGAGTATCTAACGGTACCTTGAAAGAGACGCTGACTTTATATGTTACTTGAGTGGAGCATATTTTTGGCTTCCGTAGATACGAGTTTATGGTAGTTTGCGTTACCGAGCGGAGTTTTTAGCGGAGAATTTTTGTGTACGTGAAGAGCAAACGTGGAAATAGAGACAAAATTCAGAAGAGGAGTAGGAAGAAGAGGTGAATGATCTGGAGGGGCGAACGGAAGATGACGAAGAAGAGCACGAGGTGAGAAAGCGATATGAGGGTAAGAAAGAGAACAAATACGAGGACGAGGAGGATAAGGAGAAAAATAAAAAGAGTTGAGAATAAAAAAAAGAAGAACGACGAAGAGGAAGAAAAGACGAATGAGAATAGATACAGAAGACGATGAAGAGAACGAGGATGAAAAAAAAGAGATGAAAATAAGTAAGGAAAAGACGAGAAAGAGGTCAAGGAAGAAAAGAGGGCTAAAAAATAAGACAGATAACAAAGACGACAAGGAGGACGAGGTGGAAAAGAAGGATGAAGATAAGGAGAAGGATGACAAGTGAGAAGAGGAGGGAAAGAGGGATGAAGATAAGAAGAACGATGAAAACGATGACAAAGATGAGAACGACTACTAAGAAACAAGACACGTGGGCGGGAATCGTTCTGCGTTTCCTCCTCCCGCGTCATGCTAACGGAGGCGCCTCATGAAGATTTATTCTCGTCGGAGTTATGAAGCGAACGCCAGCCAGTGTTGGGGATTGCACCGCGTCCCAAGTTCAGCCTGATTAATGGCGACCAGGCAGTGAGTGAGTCGAGTTTCCTCCACGAAATCCTCTCTTCCGGGAATACTTGGCGCAAACACTTCAAACAAAACAGGATAAAAAAAAAAAAAAAAAAAGAGAGAGGAAAAGGATACATAAAAAAAATCTCTGGTAAAATTTCGCTGATTTTGAGAAACGTGGAGTATTTGATGTTCTTCCTCCTCTTTCGTCCACGAACGTTCTAAAAAGATGTTATCGATTTTGTTGAAAAGAAAAAGAAAATAGAATAATGAAGGAAAAATAGTGGGTAAAGAGAGATTTTCCGCGAGATCATGCGGAGGAGGAGGAGGAGGAGGAGGAGGAGGAGGAGGAGGAGGGGGAAGACGACAAGAAAAAGGAAAGGAGCGAAAAGTGACTTCATTTCGCCATTCTGTAAATTCCTAACAACGTTCTTAATTGACGAAAAAGAATTCCCCGAAAGAAAAAGAATAAAAAAAGGAAAAAAAAACTGATAAAAAAAAAAAAAAAAATCCTGACACGTACATTCTTCCAGCAACTCCTTTCATCTGAGGGGAAATGTACACTGGACTTTTAAAAGCGAGACGAGGAGGAGGAATAATTATCCACACAGGTACTGGAAGCCTCTGATCTGAACACGCGGCGCCTCCATCGTAAAAACACCTGTCCATTTGCATCCGACAGGTTAGAGAAGAAGAAGAAGAAGAAAAAGATGAGCGATAAATATTTAACACACACAAGAGTAAACAAATTAAAGTTAAAGGTAAAAAAAAAAATGGACCTTAAGAACAGGGATGGGTAAAGCTTAGATTCGTTTAAAGGTATCGCTGACTGTGACTTGAATCTGTATCCAGGGGGTCATAAATTGGCTGATTACACAATAAAACTCTTATCATCCCGGCTGAATATCTGGCTGAGTGTTGCGTCGCGGCGTTGCAGTTCTCAGACACCCCCAAAAATATTCCTGGTAGACATTTTCTTCCTTACGTTTATTCTTCATTCCGTGTCTTGTTCATCTCCTTCGTCTTCTTATCGGGAAATATTTCACGGGGCGGTGCCCTGCGCATCTGTTTATGCTTGGTGACTGAGAGGAGGGAAAAGAGGGAGGAGGCAGGAGGGAGAGGAGCGGGTTTCTGATGTCAAGTTTTCAAAGGTTTTTCTCTCTTTCTCCCTTGCTAAACAACGATTCTCTCTCTCTCTCTCTCTCTCTCTCTCTCTCTCTCTCTCTCTCTCTCTCTCTCTCTAGAAGCCATTTTTGTAGGAGGAGGAGGAGGAGGAGGAGGAGGAGGAGGAGCAGGAGGAGGAGGAGGAGGAGGAGGAGGAGGAGGAGGAGGAGGAGGAGGAGGAGGAGGAGGAGAAGCGTGAACGTGCAACTTAAGGTATAATAGAAAGTTGGGTTCTAAACAGCTCTCTCTCTCTCTCTCTCTCTCTCTCTCTCTCTCTCTCTCTCTCTCTCTCTCTCTCTCTCTCTCTCTCTCTCTCTCTCTCTCTCTCTCTCTCGTGGGGCATAAATCCGTTTACATAAGTATAAAATGCGAAACTCCCAAATGACTCGAGAACAAAACGTCTATTTCTTTTTACATAAATTTACAATTCAAACCTAAATAAAAATGTGGATGAGAATAAAAAAAAAAAAAAAAAGAGGAGTCATTCACGTGATGCTTTTGAATAACTCACACAAAACACGGCATTTGTCTTTCCCGTGTGTTACATAAATCTCGCGGAGAAGGGAGGAGGGAAGAGGAAACTTGTTAAAAAAAGGCACATAAAAACGGCCCATTAAGCATTAAACACACACACACACACACACACACACACACACACACACACACACACACACACACACACACACACAGAGACCTTTCCATCTACCCAATTCTTTTTATTATACATCAAGTCATTACTGTCTAAAGAGAAAAGACATAAAAAAAAGACACTACTCTCTTTCTTTCTCTCTCTTCCTCCCTCCCTCTCCCCGTCACTTTCAACCCTCATTTTTCTCCCCTCACAACTCCATAATGACCGAGAGGCAACTCATTAAACAAGGAGAGACAGAAGCATCCGCGGGAAACTCTCCTCTCACGCTGATGGTCCTTGAAGCAAGTTTCGCCAGCGTGTTAATTAATTAATGGATGCAACTGCCGACCACTCCAACCTGTTTTGCGAAACCTGGCTACTGCACAGTCGCTCCCTATTCACTCTCGGTCTTGCTAAAGCGGTGTACGAGAAGAGAGTATAGTGTGTGTGCATGTGTGTGTGTGCATGTGTGTGTGTGGGTGTGTGTAGGGTGAAGGGGGGGCCTGTGTGGGTGTGTGGTTAGGTAAGGGCTTTGTTATTCAGGTGTGTCGTGTGCAGGTGTGGAAAGGTAAAAGGTGATGGTAATGCCGAGTGCACGTAGGTGTTTTTGAGTGTTTTGTGTTGTGTTGTGTTGTGTTGAGGTGTGTGTGTGTGTGTGTGTGTGTGTGTGTGTGTGTGTGTGTGTGTGTGTGTGTGTGTGTGTGTGTGTGTGTGTGTGTGTGTGTGTGTGTGTGTGTGTGTGTGATAGAGGAGGATTACAAATATCACAAGTATCATTATGAGAAGAACCAGTTAAATATAAGTAATAAAAACTAACATAGATCACAAGAATACATAAAACATGAAAACACACCACACACACAAACACACACACACAAACACACACACACACAAACACACACACACACACACACACACACACACACACACACACACACACACACACACACACACACACACACACACACACAAGTACAGGAGACTCAAGAACAATCCTTCGAATAAGTAACAGTAAGCAAACCAACATGATGAGTGTGGAAGATGCAAACCCACACTCACTCTCCCCTCTCCCTCCCTCTCACAGGCAGATATCACCGTGGCTTTTGTTCTGAATTATGTTTTATCTTTGTGATTTTTATCTCTTATCTTTTTTTTATAGAGTATTATGTGACTATTGCACTCAAAGCTTGAAAACATATGCAAAAAAACTGGGTATCGTAAGTAAAGAAAAGGAACAAATGTTAAACAAACGCAACATGCATGATGATAGAAAGATAGAGAAAAATAATAATATGTAAGAATATATATATACGTACGGAAATTGGCTTATTTAAATATCATTAGAATTAAAAAGGGAAGGTGGAATGTGAGAGACCAGGTGGTGGCAATAATACAGAGAGAAATTAAGTAATATGAAATAAAACTGTAATAAATGAAGGAAGGAGAAATCATGGCTGCCTAATGGTAAGTGAACTCAAGGGTGATAATTCACTGCGTTCATTCAGCCAAGAAAAGCCAATAATTGCGTGTTCTGAACTAAGCAAAGTGGAAAACTCAACTTTATCAAGAAAAAAAAGAAACGAAACCAAAGGAGAAAAAAAATATCAAAGTCTCTTGGAATTAATTGACCAAAAATGAAGGTATAGAAAAAACAAAGAAAACGAAGCTCCGTTCATTACATTTTCTTCGCAGTTTATGGTAGACTAAACTAAATTAAAATCCTATTATATAGTTATAAACGAAGATAAATGAAGAAAAAAAAAAAAAAAATGAAGGTCAAATAACAGGGAATGGAAGCTAACACACAGTGAATGATCAGTGATAATAATAATAATAATAATAAAAATAAAAATAAAGGTGAATTCAGTGGACCTATTAATGAAAGGCGAGAAGGGAAAAAAAAAAAAAACGACACAGAATGAAAAGAAAACGAAAGAGAAACACAAAGAGAAACAAAAAAACAGAGAGAAAAAATGCAAACAGATGAAAGAACAAAGGAATAAAAACACGTAAGAAAAACAACGATATGAAAGACAAGAGAAACGAAAAGAAGAAAGCTAAAACAAAACAGAAAGAAAGAATAAAAGAAAAAAAAAAAATCCAAACTAAGATCAGTGGAGGGAGAATTTTATATATATATATATATATATATTTGAAGTATGAAGAAAGAATAATGAAAATGGAATAATAATAATAAAAATAAATAAAAAAAATAAAGAAATAAAACCTAACAGGGAGACATTCCACTTACCGGGGATTGTAGGAGCTCCAAAATTGACTACAGTATGACATTTTACAGACAGTGGTGGGGTGGTAGTGGTTGTGGTGGTGGTGGGCGTTGCAGACAGATGGTACGGTACGTTTCGGTACAGTACGGTACGAATAGCGGAACAGATGCAGAACGTGAACACCATATGGACAGAAGACGCCACATAGGACAGACATGGGGATACAGGGGAGGGGGAGTTTAGAACACGATGGCCACCTTCTATCTCCTCGTCCACCCACACCCGCCCACTCCCTGCAGCCTCCCCCACGCCCCTCGCCGCCCGCACCCTCCTGTGGGCGGCGAAGGGCGCGTCCCTACCACCCAGGACACGGGAGGAATGAAAGGATTGAATAAGTAAGAGGAATAAGACCTGATTGATAGAAGAAATAGAAGGAATTGTCAGATAAAATAGGAGTGGAAATTGATTGATAGGACTGCAGTAAAAGGAATGGTCAGATTGTATAGAACTGTCTGATAAGTACAGGAATAGAAATTAAGTGACTGATGGGATTGGAAGAGAAGGAACAGTCAGATAGGAGTAAAGACTGATAGCCAAATAGGATAGGATGACAGTAGGAGCTAAGTGACTGATAGGATAGAAGGGGTGAACTGACAGAGTAGGATAAGAATAGGAACTGATAAAATAGGGGGAAACATACTGTCAGATAGGACAGGGCTGAAGAAGAAACTGACTGACTGCATTGATTCAAGGCGACACAGCAAAGTCATAAGGCGAACAAATGACAGGGAAGGGATGGAGAATTATGCAACAAAGAAAAGGAAGATGAAAAATTAAAGAAGTTTTTGGCATATGAGTAGAAATTACGAGGAAAGTGTTTGATTTTAAAAGATAAGAAGAAGTTGAGCAATGAGGAGACTGAGTAAAGAGAATGAGGAGGAAGAAAAAAGACATTGAAGACAATAGTGATAAAAGTAAAATATATAAGAAAAAGGAATATGAGTGGAAGAAAGCAGAAAATTGGATAAAAAAAAAATGGAAAAGAAAATGAAGACGTGAAAGGAAATAGGAACTAAAAGAGGAAAACAAGAACAGAAAAAAATACGTAGAAAAACAAATACGAAAACAGGAGGAGGAAACATAAAATAAACAAGAAATAAAAAGAAGAGGAAAACATGAAAGCAAACAAACAAGGAATAAAAGGAAAAGTTGAATATACACGAAGAAAAGATGAAAAAAAAGGTGAAATGAAGTTTAGGCAGAGGAGAATATAAACTAATAAGGACTAGAAGAAAGAGAAGAACATGAAGGGAGAGAGAAATAAGAGTGTACTGAGACATGTGTAAAGCCAGGATGAGAAGGACAGAGAGAAACAAGGTTAAGGGGGACTTTGGAGGACACACACACACACACACACACACACACACACACACACACACACACACACACACACACACACATACACACACACAGTCCCTAGTGAGGCCCCGTAGGCAGCCTTTGTATTGTGCTGTGTTGCGTTGTGTTGTGTTGAAGGCAGCAGCAGCATCTCGCCGGCTTATCGCCACACACTCCCTTACTAATGTTCTACGCTGAGTGTGTTGAGTGTGTCTTGCAGCGCCAGGAAGTTATGGTGAAGCATTTGTGTGTGTGTGCGAGTCGAGCTGCTGAGTTAGGTGTGTTTAACGCGCTCCGCCTTAGCTTTGTATTTAGTTTTAGCGGTTTAATTCGTTTGGCGCATTACAGAATATAAATAACAAGGTAAATTTTGCGGTTTTATTCATCTAAAATAATTACCGACATGTTTTCGTATAGGATGAGTTAGATTTACCTAATCATATATACTTTTTGTACTTTTATTGATTTTTTAGCGAGTTGGTTAATCTGAAAGGAATAATTCCATAGAGCGGCGCAGTTCAATAAAAATTTCTCGTGTTAATTAAGGATTACACTAAAAAAAATATCTAAAAGTTATGTTTTATATGTTACATTCACTATTCATTTAGTGATTTGACTCATCTGAAGTGAAAATGGCATACAAGGACAAGGTTTATCATTATTACTCTCTCAATTGTGTTAAACAATTACAAACTGACATGAATCAATTTCGAAGAGTAAAATTTTAACCGCAATAAAAATAATAAACAAAACACAACGGTACAATTAATGGCGAGCAAAGTACTAACTGCTTAACAAAACTTGACAACAAAGGCATTAAAAAAAAGGAAAAAAGAAATCAAGGCCTCGGATAATAAAATATTCACTCTGTCACGAAGCTCCGAGGCAGGCGGTAAGCGTGAGTGGCTCGGGGGGTAAAGAAAACGGGCTTTGGGAGGTAAACAGGGCGAGGCCAGACCAATATTGACCCCGGGCGTATGAAAGAAGCGGAAAAATAAGCCTTAGCTCCCCACCACGATACGCTTGAGTCAGACCCGAGGAAATAGAACCTTAAAAAAAAAAACAAAAAAAAACGGGTAGGTGATAAGCGGCGATCACATCCACCAGGTGCGCTCAGGTAAATAAAGGAGCCACAGGTAAAATAAAAATAAGTGAAAAAAATAGTTACCCTTGCCAGTTTAAATTCCACCTTCAAATAAGATGAATAACTGATGACGTACTGAAGTGTTCACAGGAAAGTAAGTCTAGTCGGATTTTCTTTTTAAAAGGCCTCGATTTGAATGAAAGGGTCAACGCTGCAGCTGTTTATTTATGCTATTTAGACGTTTACTGCATTTATTTTTAGATTTAGTGTTCTGAATAGAATACTTTATTTTAATGTACGTTGTGTGTGTGTGTGTGTGTGTGTGTGTGTGTGTGTGTGTGTGTGTGTGTGTGTGTGTGTGTGTGTGTGTGTGTGTGTGTGTGTGTGTGTGTGTGTGTGTGTGTAATTTCTGAAGAGCTAATCTCTCACAGGGGGAGAACGAGAGAGAGAGAGAGAGAGAGAGAGAGAGAGAGAGAGAGAGAGAGAGAGAGAGAGAGAGAGAGAGGAGAGAGAGAGAGAGAGAGAGAGAGAGAGATAGAGATAGAGATAGAGAGAGAGAGAGAGAGAGAGAGGTCCTGGGGGCGGGTTGGTGGCTCACAAGGAGGGACAGACAAACAGGTGGCGAGGGACAACAAATGGTCTATTATACAAGTGGAGGCTGAAGCCATACGCTAGAACACAGACGGGCTCACCACACATCACCATCTTCATCATCATCATCATCATTAGCATCATCTCACGCAGGGCACGGCAACACCAGCAGCCGCCACAGAGCACCAATCCACGTCAGCCTCTACGGTGGGTTATATTCGTTGTATCATAGGGATTTCCGACCTTAGAGGATGATGTGGGTTGAGTCTGTTTTGGCCTCGTGTTGTGCTGCTCTTCTGCGTCAATCAAGTCGGCCTAGTCCAGCTATCATTTGTTTTTTTTTTTTCTCTCTCTCTCGCTCTCTCTTTCATTTCCTTTGTCAAGTTTTGGTTTAACTTTGCCAATCTGTGTCGGATTCACAACCTACAGGACACAGAGAGCTGAGTCTGTGGCGGTGGTGCCCTTGGGGGTGGTCACTCTTGAGTAATGAAGTGGATCTGTTCCTTAACGTTAAAAAGAAGGATAGACAAAGATAGATAGATCACCCTGCAGTCTTCACTACAGCTCTACACAACATATCAAGAGCGGCAGCCAGAGGAGACTTGGTAGAGATGTTAGTAGTGGCAGTAGCTGTGTTGTAGTTAGTATTGCTGTTAGGTCATGAGAGTTACAACACGACACACACAATCCAACACACTCTACAAGGTTGCTTAAAGAGAGATAGAAGTCTGCAGGTTTGTTTTAATAGTCCGCTGTAGTTCGGCGAGCGACGGAGGACAGACAGACAGACAGACAGACAGACAGACAGACACAGACAGACGGACAGACACACACGCACACACACGGCTGTCAATCTAAGCGACAACCTCTAAAAACATTACGTCAAAACTACGTCAAAAGTCTACGTGTTAGTTTACCGAGCATTCCACACGCGCACGCACACGCACATACACACACTCACTCAACTACGGCCTCCTACATGGGGACCTGGAGCCCCTGGCATGGGTGAATGACATGGGAACAGCGTCAACTTTACAAGGGTGAGAGTGAATTAAATAAGGGGTGAGGCTGAAGGCGGAGGAGGAGTAGATAAGGGCTGCTAAGGGCTGACAAAGGCTTCGTGGCTCAGGGCTCCGGGTCGCTCCTGGCAAAGTCCAAAAAAGAGGCCTAGTCCCTAATTTATCAGCCTCATGTGTCGGGTATATTTGGATGATATGGGGGATTGACTACAGGGCGCCGCAACAGTGGGTCATAAGGCGCCTGTGATGAGGGGAGGGTGTCAGGGACCAGTCTGGGGTATAGGGGGGGAACTGCTGTCAGCTGGTTGTGGTGTTGTGTTGCTGACTGACTAGTGACAGGTAGGAAGGTCAACAGGTGGAGTAATTAGTCATGTGTGATGCTACCAATCGTTATGAGTGTGTTGGTCGTGAGGTGAGGTGAGGTGAGGTGTGCGAGAGGTCGTGTTTCTAGCATATGCCTCAGCAGCCCACGGCAGGTGAGACGAGTAACCTCAGGGCAACCTCGGCGGGCGGCGCGCGTGTCCATAAGTGGCCTCACTTGCACTCTGAACCGTGACGCCGCCTTAGGACACGCCCCCACCGCACCCCCCAAGGCCGCCCCACGAGTCATGATATATAAGGCATCAGTGCAACTCTTCAGCCCAAAACTACAAGCCTGTGCCCAGCCCGACCCCGCCCAGCCCGCGCCCCCGCTCACAGCCAGCACGGCAAGTCAAGTGACGCTGTATGGGACTGCTATTAGGGTCCTGCGTGGCTGAATCTACCGACATGTTGATTTATATAGAAAATATTGCACTATGTTTATATGTACACGCAGATTTTGTATTTATTTGTATTTTTTGCTTAATACTGAGCTGTGAGCGCAAGGGAAGGCGTTGGGGAGGGACGGGTGACAGCACACATGATCTAAGTGATAACAATAGACACTGTGATCACCACACGAGCCATTACTCTTACTGCCTTAAACCTTTCAACAACAAAGTCAATCTGCTGCAAGGAAACAATCACACGGCAGCCAAACCCGCGACACGAGGCCGCGGGTTTGGTGAGGCCGAGGACACCGCCATCTGGAGGGGCGAGGCGTGGCTTGCCTGGTCTCGCACTCCTCCAGAAGGCGTTGGGGGGTGAGGGTGAAAAGGCCAGGAGAAGGAGGAGGAGGGAGAGTGAGGCAGGAAACTAATGGCGCAAATAAAGTTATGAGGAGGAAGAGGAGGAGGAGGAGGACTAATGAGTCGAGAGGAGAATGAGGGAGTGACAGGCTCTCCTGGGGAAGGCGCCGCAGGGACAGTGGAGGGAGGGGCGTGGCGCTGAGGGGCATGATGCTGCTGGGACGCTAGGAGGGAGGTGGGGGGAATGAAATACCTGGAGAGAGAGAGAGAGAGAGAGAGAGAGAGAGAGAGAGAGAGAGAGAGAGAGAGAGAGAGAGAGAGAGAGAGAGAGAGAGACATAAACAATAAACAATAATTCACTACGAACTCGATTCTCTTCAAACCCAAAACAAAAACTAACCATCAGATCAGCAAAAAAATAACAATAACGAATAAAATGAACAAAATATTCCACAACGGAGGCACAAAAAACAAAACTAACAGAGCGAGGGCGTGACTCAAAAGGGCTCTAAATTTAATGGTATATTTAATGAAGGCTCTACTGGCTCAAGGCGTCGAGGAACAAAGGGAACTAAAAGGAAGCATTGATAGGGAACAGACCATTAATTTCATAACTGTTGGATCCTTTACATTTCACCTTTAGATTATCAATAAGAGGTAAATATCAGTGAACGTTATGATCGAAATACAAAGGATAAATAAATGAATATAGGAAAATATGAACGATTAGATGTTGTTGTTGTTGTTGTTATTATTATTATCACGGTTATTTTTTATATATATTTTTGTTAGGTTAAAGTATCGATAAATGAAGGTTGTGATCGAAATAAAAAGACGAAATAAATGAATAGGTGAAAATATGAACGTTTAGATATTATCAGTACGGTAATTTTTTTTTATATATATTTTTAGTCCAACTCAAGCTATCGATAAGTACAGGTTGTGATCGAAATAAAAAGGGTAAGTAGATGAATGGATGGAAATATGAACGACTGGCTATTGTTGTTATTGTTATTTCTTTCAATTTCTCATCCAACAAAGATTCAATTTTTATTTATTTTACTGTGAATTTGGAGGGAATATAAAATCAAAACCGAGCAGAGCGGAAAGAAAATATAACAATCCCGCAAAAAAAAAAGAAAAAAAAACATGGAATAAAAAAAAAATACAAGTCGAAACAAAAATATAAAAATGCGAAGGATAAAATAGAAACAAATATAAACTTCAAAAATCTCTATTGCAAAAGATAAAAGTCGGATTCAAAAATAAAATCAAGGATAAGGAAAGTGTTTTGAGAGACGATACGAATACAGACACGAAAGAGCGTGAAAATATTTTGTAGAATGAGTGAAAGACACGAATAAGGAAAAGGAGAAGGAGGAAGAGGAGGAATAGAAAAGATAGACAAACAGTAACAGACTTTCAGATCCTTACCAGGTTGTTTTAGGTAGCAGGAAGAGGAGGAGGAGGAGGAGGAGGAGGAGGAGGAGGAGGAGGAGGAGGAGGAGGAAAGGAGGAGGAGGAGGAGGAGGAGGAGGAGGAGGAGGAGGAGGAGGAGGAGGAGGAGGACGAGATTAACTAAAGAACGATGATGGAGAATTTTCCTGACAGATGATTTCCTCTCACACACACACACACACACACACACACACACACACACACACACACACACACACACACTGAACCTATAAGGATAATAATAATAAAAGACTCACAACATTCTCGTATTTTCTTCCTCAATGAAAACTAAATGAAAGTGACAGGAAAATATTGTCCCCAGGAGAGCTCGGCGGGAAGGGAAAAAAAAGTCGGGGTAGGAAAAAAGGACAAGGCGTTACCGGTAGAAATTTTCCTGAAGGTGAAGTGAATGGAATAATCAAAGGAAATATTTGGGTGAGTTCATAATATTTTGATTTTTATGCCTTTTATTTTCATTGGGTTAGTATGGAGGATTGAAGTCAAGGTCAGACAGCGAAGTGATGAATATTATTGAGGTGATGATTATTACTTATTCATTTTGGTTCGAAGGGAAAGGGGTAGAGGAAGGAGGGGGGGATGGAGATGAAAAAAATAAAGATGCTAGAATGGGAAAAATATGAGTAAGCGCTCCTTACACACACACACACACACACACACACACACACACACACACACACACACAAAGACTGACACCTCCCATACTCTCTCTCACACACACACACTCTTTCCCTCTCAGTCTCTCTCACACACACAGAGCCAACAACTAATTTCAAACTACAGCAAAGAACAAGGCATCTCCCACATTACCTTTCACTAAACTCGTCCTTTTGCGCGAAGCTCTGAACACTGGAGTCCTCGATGATAAATTTCACCCGCTGATAGAAGGAGGCGGTGACGGCGGGCGGCTGCTTACGTAGAAGTACCTCCACAGGATCACTCGACACCATACACATTACATGCTCCACACAGGCGTCGGAAGAGCAGCATTCCGAATCTGAGCAGTCCTCAAGACCATCTAAGTTGAAGGAAAGGGAGGAAAAAAAGGAGTTTGCGTGAGTTTTGTCTCCTCCACCTGTCTTCACCTGTGGAATGCAATCAGCAGCGGCCTAGGTAAGGAGGTGGGGGCAGGTAAAGATGAGATTGCGTGAGGAACAGGTGTGTGTGTGTGTGAGGATGAGTAAAGGTGAAAGAAAATGATGATGAATGTGTGAGGTAAACTGAGAATGAGAACGTGGTAAACAAAACCGATGAGTGAATGGTGAATGATGAATAAAGGAGTGAAGAGCATGAGAGAGAGAGAGAGAGAGAGAGAGAGAGAGAGAGAGAGAGAGAGAGAGAGAGAGAGAGAGAGAGAGAGAGAGAGAGAGAGAGAGAGAGAGAGAGAGAGAGAGAGAGAGAGATTCACCTTTTTACTACCCTATCATTACTGTCCTCACGTCTCGTCAAAGGTGAAACCAAACTGATATTTACTCTTCATTTGTGTTCCCTTGTGATCATTTTCCTTTACACCCCCCTTCCACTACGGCATTCCAGCAACACCAACACCAACCTCACCAATACCAACAGGAGACTCACCAAATCCCAACCAATCTCACCAACCCGACGCGTTCAGGGAGAAGGATCTTAAGTATTATTCATGAACTTTTTGTGCTTCCTGCCGCCAGCCCCAGTGAGCCAGCACCCCGACTCGAGGGAAATGCCTCTGCGCCGCCCTGCCTCTGTTTTGCTTCCAGTGCCTTTTACCACAAGTTGTTGGACTGTGGGTCTGTGTAAACGACGTGTGATGGTGGGCGTGCCTGTGTTTCTGGTATTAGGGATTGGTTGAGGTGTGTGTGTGTGTGTGTGTGTGTGTGTGTGTGTGTGTGTGTGTGTGTGTGTGTGTGTGTGTGTGTGTGTGTTTGACTCCACGTGTTGCCTTCCTTCATCTTGCTCTGCTTTAAGTTCAATGATGTTTTTCGTTTTCTTTTTTACTTTCTCTCTTTCTCATTTTTCTTTTTTCTTCTTTCGTGTCCAGTGCTTTTGGAAAAGGACACCGTTTCCTCTTCAGTCATTATTAGTTTTTCCCTTCTTCCTTCTCTCTCTCTCTCTCTCTCTCTCTCTCTCTCTCTCTCTCTCTCTCTCTCTCTCTCTCTCTCTCTCTCTCTCTCTCTCTCTCTTACCAATCCTTCTCTTTCCTCTTTTCTTCCACCCTACATGCACCCCACACACACACTTCTTTTCTCCTACACCCTTTCATTCCTCGCCTCAGCTCCTCTTTCCTTCAAATTTTCTTCCCTCTTTCCCATAACTTTCCTTTCTTTTCTCCCTTAAAACCCCCTTCCTCTCTCCCTCAAACCCTACATCCTCTCCTCTTCAACGCTCCTTTCTCTCCTTCCCTCATTTTCCCTATTCCTCTCTTCCTCAAACTCTGTATGCTCTTCTCTTCTAACTCCCCACCTTCTCCTCAAGCGCCCCTTTAGTCCCCTTTCCTCCCTCTCCTCTTCCAAACCTCAGAGAGAGCAGCCGTTGAAACCTCACAGCTGAAGAGAGAGAGAAAAAAAAAGGAAAAAAGAGAAAACTCGCTTAATCGCAATAAAACTTATATCTTGGCGAGAAATTCTTTACAACTCGATTTGAATGGACTTCGACTCAGCATTTTCTCCTTTCCTATGACAACAGAAGGAGGACTTTCTACATAATTTTTATATCTACGGACGCCAAGGTCAGTGGGAGGAGGAGAGGGAATGGGGAGAGGCAAAGGAAGAAGGGCGAGATAAGGAGAGTAGAAGAGAGGAAACGCCGGAGGAGTGAGAGATATGAGGGAGAGGAGGAGGAGGAGGAGGAGGTGATGAGTGTAAGTTAAAAATAAGTGAAGGAAAAGAAAGGTAAGGTTCATGTTGCATCTGAAGTCATATGTAGAACTCTCTCTCTCTCTCTCTCTCTCTCTCTCTCTCTCTCTCTCTCAACTCCGCCAAACCCCCCGAGGCCAAACTGACTATTTGTGAGAGATTCTTTCCCAGTTTGCTTCTTGCGACAGGCAAACAAAGGCGGCCCAACTGTTTGTCTGTCTTGTTTGTGCATCGCGGCGCCGGGGGAAGGAAGGAACGAAAGAAACCTGACGTACACACACACACACACACACACACACACACACACACACACACACACACACACACACACACACACACACACACACACTTCTACTTCATAATACTATTTACATTCATGTTTTTTGTATGTATTTTTCCATTCGTTATCTTTATGTTTGTATGTGCTGGGAGAGATTGAAAGAATGGGTGACTTGAATAATGTAGGTGGGTTTGTCTCTCTCTCTCTCTCTCTCTCTCTCTCTCTCTCTCTCTCTCTCTCTCTCTCTGCTATTTATGTAAAGGAAGAGCTGCATCTCCAATAACCTCCCGCCTCGAGTTGAAGTGCCGGAGATGGAGATGATCCACCTCCTCCTCCTCCTCCACCTCCTCCTCCTCCTCCTTCTATTCCTGTCGATATGCGATACATTGTTCCTTCCAAGGGTGCCTTAAGGAAGCCCCGCCAGCCTCATACATACTAAGTAACTCCCCTCGCACTGCTTCCTCGCGCCGCCTGCACACGCCGCGCACTCCAGCCACCTCGCGCGATTAGGGGAGCGAATTTACGTAAACACGCCACGCTGGGTTATTGCTGGCCGGGTCTTTTATGGCTTGTGTTATATTTTATCCTTGTTTTGTCTCTATTTCTCCAGGTGTTGCTGTTTTTAATTTTCTTCTTTTTGCTTTTTTGATTTTTTTGTTTAGTTGTGTTGGATTTGAGTGCTGTGTTTTTTTTCTGCCTTTCAGTTGTAGTGTTTCTTCTGTTACTTCAGATATTGTTCTAAGAAATTTGTGTTGCTTTTTTTTTTAAGCGTTTTTCATTATTCTTTAATTCTGAAAGTGGATAAATTGCCTGATTCTTGTAGACTTTTTTAATATTTTACTGATACAAATTCACCTTTTTTATTTATTTTTTTCTCTTCCCATTTTAGTGTTTAATATAACATCAATATACACTTAGCTTTGTATTTATCAACGTCTTCTATTTTTCTCTTCCTCTTCTTTCTCCATACGTATAGCCTGTCATCAATATTCACTATCTACACTTATTTACACCTTCTTTCTTCACGTCTTCAGATTCACACCACATTCATTATACCTTCCTTCACTTACATTCCTCCTCCTACTGTGTATTCTCTCACTTCCCTCGTGCCTCCTCCTCCTCCTTCTCCTCTTCCTCTTGCTCTTCCTCCTCTGTATCCTCTCTCCTCACAAGCAACTCCTCTTACTCTTCCTTCTCTGTATCCTCTCACTTGCCTGGCACCTCCTCCTCCTCCTCTTCGGCAGGTAAGGAAGGGTCTCGTGCCAGAGGGACAAGAAACGCGTCTCTCAGGACATCCACGTCTTAGGGGATCTTCCTTGAAAATCCTACCCTCTTCCTTCACCTCCTCCATCCCCCCTCCTCTTGGGTACGAGAGAGAGAGAGAGAGAGAGAGAGAGAGAGAGAGAGAGAGAGAGAGAGAGAGAGAGAGAGAGAGAGAGAGAGAGAGAGAGAGAGAGAGAGAGAGAGAGAGAGAGAGAGAGAGAGAGAGAGAGAGAGAGAGAGAGAGAATAAAGCATAAAAGGTTATTTATTGACTGACTGCTACATCTTGCGTTAGAGAGAGAGAGAGAGAGAGAGAGAGAGAGAGAGAGAGAGAGAGAGAGAGAGAGAGAGAGAGAGAGAGAGAGAGAGAGAGAGAGAGAGAGAGAGAGAGAGAGGGTGTTGGTATAAGAAAAAAGATGAAAGTAAGAGGTTTGAGACATTGAATGAAAGAACAAGAACAAGAACAAGAACAAGAACAAGAACAAGAACAAGAAGAACAAGAAGACGAGGAAGAAGAAAGTCGTTCACCACCACCACCACCACCACCACCACCAACAACAACAACAAAGAATCAGAAATACCTTGTTAGCTCTCATTCCTATAACACTCCTGCTTATATATTTTTTACTTAACACAAGGGTGGCTGGCAAATGGTCTCCTCCAGTGCCTCTTGCTGCTGCCAAAACACTTGTACCGACTCTGAGCTTCCCTCCCGACCAATCAATGCGAATAAAACTCAACAGGGCGCATCAGGAAAACACTTCAAATCATCTCATTACTCTGGAATACACCATTTCTCTCTCTCTCTCTCTCTCTCTCTCTCTCTCTCTCTCTCTCTCTCTCTCTCTCTCTCTCTCTCTCTATCATTTTTCCTGTTTGATGGTTCTTGATAACAAATATACCGTTTTTTTCTACTTCTTTTTTGTATCTTTTTGTAACTGAAGTGACTAGATTTATTTGATTTTCTCTTCTAGACCCCTCCTCTCCCTCTCTCTCTCTCTCTCTCTCTCTCTCTCTCTCTCTCTCTCTCTCTCTCTCTCTCTCTCTTCGTCTACCATTTCCTGTCTCATGTTTCTTGATAAGGATTGTATCTTCTTTTGCTCCTCTAACTTAACTTTTCTATCTTTGTACAATTGAAATGAGTAGAATGATTTGATTTTCTGGTCTACCCCTCCCCCCACTCCCACTCCCACTCCCACTCTCTCTCTCTCTCTCTCTCTCTCTCTCTCTCTCTCTCTCTCTCTCTCTCTCTCCCTCTCAATGCCCAGCCAGCGATACCAGTAAAGATGAAACAAGACGATAAAAATATATACACTCGGAGGAAAATGATTCACGCTCCCCTCACGTTCTCAAGTCATCCAGGGCAATACCGCATGTGACTCCTGAACCTTTGGCCCTTCATCAGCCTCCGCTCCCTGGGCCAATCAGCGCGCGTCTTTCCAGCAGGAACAACGAAATGAAACGTTTTGATTGGCTATCTCTCGTCTCCTTCAGTTTCTTGTGCCTGCTTCGTTCTGGCGTGTTTGTTTATTTATTTAGTTATTTAGTTTTTATTGATTGTGGTAGGAAAGAGTGGATGATAAAGAAGGGAAGGGAAAAAAGGGAGGGAAATAAAGGAAAAGATTGGTTTAAATCCCTAAGGGGGGAGGGTAAGGAATGGAGGGAAGGAAGTAGACGTTTGAGAGACATTTTATCTCTCGTACCGTGGATCTCTCTCTCTCTCTCTCTCTCTCTCTCTCTCTCTCTCTCTCTCTCTCTCTCTCTCTCTCTCTCTCTCGGTATCGGAGCCGAAGTCAGCTGTTTTGGGAGGTCATTTGCTTCACTTGTTCTCTCTCTCTCTCTCTCTCTCTCTCTCTCTCTCTCTCTCTCTCTCTCTCTCTCTCTCTCTCTCTCTCTCTCTCTCTCTCTCTCTCTCTCCCTCTCCCTCTCCCTCTCCCTCTCTCTCTCTGTCAGTTCCTCTATCTCGATTCGTTAAATTTAATAGAAAAATAAGAAAAGATTAGAGGAGACAAATAAGGAAGGAAGGAAGGAAGGAAGGAAGGAACGAAGGAAGGAAGGAAGGAAGGAAGGAAGGAAGGAAGGAAGGAAGGAAGGAGGGAAGAGAAACTGAAGATGAAATGTGACGAGAAGAGGAATGAAGGAAGAATAAAATGTGGCTTTGAGGAAGGCCCACAGTGGAGGAAGAGGAGGAGGAGGAGGAGGAGGAGGAGGAGGAGGAGCAAAAGAGATGGAAGGTGGCATTGAGGAGCGATGGAGAGGGAAAGAAGAAAGAGGCATGGAGGAGGGAGGGAGGGAGGGAGGGAGGGAGAGGGATGGAGGGAAGGAGGAAAGGAAGTCTCTTGGGGCCAATAAATCAGTTGGGAACACCTTAGCCTCAGACCCTCCATATGACAACGATAGATAGCATCGGAGCACACACACACACACACACACACACACACACACACACACACACACACACACACTCCACACCATTCACAATATTAGTATCCATTTTTATCCACTTCTCAATACAATCCACATCCCAATTCTCACTCTCTCTCTCTCTCTCTCTCTCTCTCTCTCTCTCTCTCTCTCTCTCTCTCTCTCTCTCTCTCTCTCTCTCTGTATCACACACACACACACACACACACACGCGCAAACATCCACATTACCAGAGAGAGATAGAGAAAAAAATACGAAGAAAAAAGAAAGGAAATGCAAAGTAAGAAGACGTGTTGAAGTAATGACCCTTATACCCCTAATTGCCTCGGTTCTCGCTGATTATCGACCACTCGTTAATGAAGGACCACTTAATTGCTCATTAACGACCAGCTGACAAGGAGGACAAGTGGCTTTTCCCTAGGAGGAGGAGGAGGAGGAGGAGGAGGAGGAGGAGGAGGAGGAGGAGGAGGAGGAGGAAAACGAGGAGGAAGAAAAGGAGGAGGAGGAGGAGGAAGGGGATTTGAGGGTGGAGGAAGAACTGTGAGAGTGGTGTTGGATGTGGAGGACAAGGTGGGGGGATCTCAGGGTGGAGGAAGAGGAGGTGGTAGTGGTTAAGAGTGGAGGAGAAGGAGGTGGGAGAGATTTAATTTTGGAGGAGGAAGCAGGAGGGAATTCAGGGAGGAGGAGGTATGGGGCCTCGAGGGTGGAGGATTAAGGGGGGTACTTGAGGGTGTCGAGGGAGAGGAGAGGGGATAAGAGGTGGGGGAGGGGCAGATGCAAAAGCGAATCAGTAATCAGGAGGGAATAAAAAGGAATAAAAAAAGGAATAAAAGATCTGATGATGCAAAGTGAAGGAGAGGAAGTGAAGATAAAGAAGAGTATTCGTGAAAAATTGCAAGAGAAATGAAAGGGGAGATGAAAATTCGTTTGAAATATTACTAAACGTGAAGGATGAATGGGAAAATTCTTTAAAAAAAAATCATGAGATATTTAAGAAAAGTAAGAATGTTCGTTGAAGAGGGAAAAAAATCCCAAGAATGAAAGTGATGTGGAAAATATTGGATGAAAAATGAATGATGGAAAAATGAAATGAAAAGCGAGTAATAACACAGGATTCCAGAAGGCAGAGTGAGTGACTGTGAATGGAGCAATATTAATTAACTCCAAGGACAGAAAAAAAAATGCAAAAATGTCAAAAAGAGAAGAAAAAATCGAGAGCAAAAAGACTAAAGCTATCATGTAAAAATGTGAAAAGCGAAAAGATTGGAAATTTTAATAACAGGGAATCGGCTTACGCAAATAATAAGAAAAACGTGAAAAAGTTACCGAAAAGTGAAAAGAAAGGAAAAAGTGAAAAGTAACAAGTACGACATAACATCATACATTAGCAGAAAAAGAAAAAAATAGTAAAAAAAATATTCCAAATCTCTGCAACTCAATATGCCAACATTCTGGAATTACCTGTAATTACCTTTTCTGAAAGATCTTTTTTACTTATTTATTCATTTTTCTATTCATGTGCCACTGACCAGACTTCTTAACATATAAAAAAAATAAATAAATAAAGAAGGCTGTCCAATACCTACCTTGCAAACGGATCTCTTTAGCACATAGAAAAGAAATAGAAGAAAAAAAAGAAAATAAAATGTTCACAACTCATCCTCCTAACAGTTTTGAATCTTTCACAACAAAGAGAAGCAAAATAAATAAATCAATCAAATGAAAAGTAAAAAAAAAAGAGAAAACGAAAAGCTATCCAATACCCCCTTTCCTAACAGTATTTTATCTTTCAAACCGGACTAAGACACGTAAAAAATAGAGGAATAAAGTAAAATAACTTTTCATGACCTATTCTCACAATATTCTTGCATCCTATACATCAAGTAACCTGAGACACGTGAAAGACGACAATTAAGAGAAAAAATTTCAATACCTACTTTTCTAGCATACTTTTATCCTTCAAACTAAACTAAAACACGCAAAGAAAGAGAAAAACGAAAAAAAAATATATATATATACTTTCCTGATAGCTCTGCAGACGATCCTACAAGAGAAACTGCAGTACTCACTTGCATCATCATTCGTATCATTTACATCACAAGTCAAATAACAGAGAAAAAAAAAGGAGATAAAAGAGAAAAAAAAGGCATTACTTACATTTTCTAACAGTCTTGCATCTCTCACACCACACCAAACCACCACAAACAGCAATACTCACCTCCATCATTATCCGTATCGTCATCACACACCGTTTCAAGCTGCACAGAACAGTCAGGTCCCGTCCAGCCCGCAGAACACTCACACCGGTACTGTCCCTCCACTGTGGTGCACATCCCGTGGCCAGAACATCCATTCTCGCACCCAGCTGAGGATGAAGAGAGGGGAGGTGAAACTGGTGAGGATGTGAGCGTATGGAGAGTAAGAGGAGAGGATAGGTGGAACATTAGACAAGATGGGATAACATGAGGGAAGAAAGGAGAGAATGAGGTGATGGTAGAGAGAAGAGAATAGGAGAGGAGAGGAGAGGAGAGGACAGAAGAGGAGAGGAGAGGAGAAAAGATGAGATGATGGAAGAGAAGAAAAGTGAAGAGAGGAGAGTAGACGAGAAAAGGATGAAATCATAGGAGAAAAGGAGAAGAAAGAAGAGAAGAGGAATGGAGAAGAGAACAAACAAGAGGAGAGTAGATGTGAAAAAAATAAGATGACAGGAAAGAAGGAGAGGAAAGAAAAGAAGAAAGGAGAAGAGAACAGACAAGAGGAAGGCACAGGAGGAGAGGGAACATGGGGAAAGGAGGGCAAAGCAGAACAGGAGAGAGAGAGAGAGAGAGAGAGAGAGAGAGAGAGAGAGAGAGAGAGAGAGAGAGAGAGAGAGAGAGAGAGAGAGAGAGAGAGAGAGAGAGAGAGAGAGAGAGAGAGAGAGAGAGAGAGAGGTCGATAATGGTGAAGATTAGCAAGAAGAGGAGGCGAATCAAGGTCAGGATTGTAAATAAATAGCCTATTAATCAGGTAATTCCATTAACTCAGCCCTAATCACCATAGCTAATTACTAGTGCAGTCCACGCGCCTAAACAGCAATACAATTTTACACAAGCATCGCAAAATGAGAGAAGAGATTATAACTCGTGATTACCTTCTACTTTAACAACATCAAGGCTGCCCTTTAAACCTACAGGCCTCCACTAAATCTAAATGAACGGTCTACTAGTGATATAGGTAAGGATAAAATAAAAAAAAAAATGTAGCTATTTAGTGCCACGTCCTTTAAACCTACAGGCCATCACTAAACCTAAGTGAATGACCTTGCAGTGATGTATGTAAGACTATAAATGAAAAAAAATGTAGTTAATTACACGTACATATGATTTTTACCGGAGTTGAGCGTCCTTTAAACTTACAGGCCTAAATGAATGTCCCACTAGTGATATGTGTGAGACAATAAGTTTATGTAAAAAGAAAAAAAAAATGTAGCTAGTTAGTTCTACAAATGATTTTTACTTTAGTCTAGCGTCCTTCAAGCTTAATGAGTTATATATACACATATGAAAACGGCGTACTGATGTGACAATCCCCAAAGAGGAAGAGACGAAAGGATCAACGGTTAGTCCTCATAAATAATGTTACTTGAATCCCTTCATATAAGAGGTACTGTAGCTGCTTGATAAAAAAAAATGTTCTAAATATCAATACTTAATACCCAACCCACACTAACACACCTAAACGACACTCCACTCATAACTGGCACTACTTAAAAGTCCCACACATGTACTTATTTATAGCAGTACCTTTAAACTCGACACCAACACCCTAAACCACTCTCCATACACAACTGGCATTAACAAACCCAAGAGAGCATCTACTTACGTATAGTGCAATGTCTTCCGTTCCAGCCTTGCACGCACACGCAGGTTCCGTTGTGGCACTGGCCGTGGAGGTTACAGCGCGGATCGCATGCTCTCTGGTCGCATCTCTCACCTGTCCATCCCGCCTCACACTCGCAGCCGCCCTTGTCGCATTCCCCGTGAACACACTCCAGGCTGCACCGAGCTGTAGGGAGGGGAAAAGGAGAGGTGTTAGCAATTTTTTTCTCAGGTCAAGTGGAAGCTCCGGCTAATTGGACCTGGCTTTTCCATTATTTTTTTTTATTTTATTTTATTTTTTTTTTGCAACGCTGTCTTGTACTATACTAAATGGATAAATATAAATCGATCTATCAATGAAATCAATTAATTTCATTGCGATATGCGAGAATTCACGGCATTTAGATTAACGAAGCCATTCACTACACGGATAAAAACGAAACAACAACAACAACAACAACAACAACAATAGCATGAACAAGAAAGAACAGGAAGTCGAAAGAGGAAGAGGATGAAGAAGAGGAGGATAATGATATTCACCACAAGCAAACGGGGAGAAGAAGAAGAAGACCGAGAAATAAGAAGAATGAGAAAGAATATGGGGAATAAGAAAAGTAAGATAATTATACTCACAAGAATAAAAACAAAAAGAACAACAAGAATGCCAATAACAACAAGAAAGAATACGAAGAATAAGAATGAGGAGGAAGGTAATTAGTCACAGGAAAATGAAAGAGAACAATAAATAACTGGAACACCAAAAAAATAACAACAAAGAAGAACAAGAAAAATGAAAACGAGAAGGAAGATAAACACATTCACAACACGAATCAAAACAAGAACAACAATAATAACAAGAAAGAAGAACAAGAAGAATGAAAACGAGGAGGAGGAAGATAAACACACCACACGAGTCAGAACAAGAACATCAATAATAACGAGAAAGAAGAACACGAAGAAGAAGAAGAAGGAAGAAGGAAGAAGAGGCGGGGGAAGATGATTACATTCACCATCTTCGAGACTCCCATTCGCTCGCTAATCAAGGTCCAATCTGCAGCTAATTTCAGGCTCAGGTTATTAGTTTGACTCTTATCGCCTTGCACGGCAGAGAAGCGCCTCCTGATCACGGTCACTGATCTAAATTCAATTACCTCACTTGCCTCGCCTAATATCCTATCGATGTCTCTCTCTCTCTCTCTCTCTCTCTCTCTCTCTCTCTCTCTCTCTCTCTCTCTCTCTCTCTCTGTCTATCATTATGTTTCTTAATAACGAAAATACCTCCTTTTTTTCTCTAACTCACTTTTATTTTATCCTTTTTATCTTTTTGTAACTGTAATGAGTAGAATTATTTGATTTTCTCTTTTATGCCTCTCTCTCTCTCTCTCTCTCTCTCTCTCTCTCTCTCTCTCTCTCTCTCTCTCTCTCTCTCTCTCTCTCTCTCTCTCTCTCTCTCTGTAACGAAAAACATTGTATTCTTTCTAGTGTCAGTTTCTGTATCTTGACACTTTATCTGTACCAAAGGTTAAAAAAAAAAAAAAAACAGGTTAGGAAAACATACACGAGGGAAAACAGACTCAACGAAGGAAAACACGAGGAAAAGCCAATGGAAGGAGAGAAACTGAAGGGGGAGGCTGACAAGCTAAAAAAAAAAAAAGGAAAAAAAAAACTTGCTTGGTGTATGTAAGGAAAGGTGCAACGAATATGCTTGTGGGAGACTGTGAGGGAAAGTCGATGAAAGGAAGAGGGAAACACGAGGAAAACTGGAGGGAAACTAACCCAAGAAGGACGTGGTTTGGTGAAGGGGGAAAGTAAAACGAAGAGGGATGTTGCTTATACCTTGGGGAACAAAATCTGAGTCGTTTAATATCAAGGAAAATAAAAATAAGATGAAAATATGAACAAAGGATGAAACTACAATACAATACACAAGAAATCAAAGGAAAAACAAAAATACATGCTAGTGTGTCCTGCTTTGTCGCCATGATAAATGCGAGCAGGTTACGATTCATTATGGCAACGAAGCTGAGCACAACTTATGACCGTGAATGTACATTAAAGAAAACATTCAGATTAACTGGTTGAAGTTGAGGCGTAATGAGAAGTATAAAAATCATGAGTAACTCTTTGGAAAATTAAACGAAAAGGAATAAAGGCATAATAAGAGACATAATAAGAGCAAACATGAAGAAAACCGAAAAAAAATAAGAAAAAAAACGAGAGACCAAGAAAATAAAGAAATCAAAGAGTTAGAAGAGGAAGGGAATGAGAAGAAAGAAGGGGTAGAATGAAGGAGAGGAGAGGAGGAGAGGAGGAAATAAAGGAGAGGAGGACGAGGAGAGAGAGAGAGCGGCATGGAAAGAGAGGCAGGGAGAGTGGAGACGTGGGAGAACCGCAGGGAGGAAAGAGAGACGATCAAAGCCTATGAACCGAGGAAGTTCGGCGAAGTGTGAGACTTCAAAGAGGAGGAGGAGGAGGAGGAGGAGGAGGAGGAGGAGGAGGAGGAGGAGGAGGAGGAGGAGGAGGAGGGGGGGAAAACACAAGAAAGATGGAAGTCGAGGAGGATGAAGATTAGCAGAAGGAGGAAATGGAGGAAGAAGAGGAAGAAGAGGAGGAAGATGAAAATAAGAGGCAGGAAAGAAAGTTGGCAAAAGGACAAAGAATGAACAGAAACGGAACAAAAAATGCAAAAACTGTGACGCACACACACACACACACACACACACACACACACACACACACACACATGCGCGCGTCCCGTAGCAGTGCATAAATAATTAAAAAAAAAATAATATACAAGAAAATAAATTAATAAAAACAAAGAAAAAAACAACAGTAAGAAATATAGCGCCATAACGTTGACAGGGGATGAAAGAGAGAGAGAGAGAGAGAGAGAGAGAGAGAGAGAGAGAGAGAGAGAGAGAGAGAGAGAGAGAGAGAGAGAGAGAGAGAGAGAGAGAGAGAGAGAGAGAGAGAAATATATACTGCAAGACGACATTGTTCCATACACGTACTATACACATACATAACACACACACACACACACACAAACACACGCACACACACACACACACACACACACACACACACACACACACACACACACACACACACACACACACACACAGACACACACGCAAGGGAACTAAGAGCCTTCCATCACCCTTACGTCCTGTAGTTGGATGGTGTGTGTGAGGAAGAGGAAGAGGAAGGGGAAGAGGAAGGGGAAGAGGAAGAGGGGGTGGAGAGAAAGAAAACGGAGTGATGTATAACCTTAATGGAGAAGGAGAATGAAAAGAGAGAGAGAGAGAGAGAGAGAGAGAGAGAGAGAGAGAGAGAGAGAGAGAGAGAGAGAGAGAGAGAGAGAGAAAGGAAAGAAAGTGGTGTGCTCTCTCTCTCTCTCTCTCTCTCTCTCTCTCTCTCTCTCTCTCTCTCTCTCTCTCTCTCTCTCTCTCTCTGCGTAATTATACAGGAGCATTATTCTGCACAAAACCCCTTACGGTAACTTAACAAGATTTAAGGGAACCCAAGATCTGTTGCCTAAAATATCTCCTTAAGGGATTCCGCGTACTAAGATTTCCTTATTTATGACCCCAGCTGAGATTTTCCTTGCCAAGAATTTTTTCCCCTCTTACGTTCCTTATTTTCCTTTTGCGTTTACCCTTTTCGCTCGACCTTTTTCGTGGTTTGATTCAATTTTTTTTTTTAGTATAAGTTCTTTTTTTCAACTGGTTTGTGAAGATATGGGTGCGTCTCTCTCTCTCTCTCTCTCTCTCTCTCTCTCTCTCTCTCTCTCTCTCTCTCTCTCTAATTAACCTTGCATAAATCACTTTCCCCGTTTTTCATCCATATTATCTCCATATTTTCCTCTTTCTTATCTTATACTAATTTCTTTCATCCACTATTACTCATCTTACTCTATCTATCTTCTAGTCTTTATCATACTCTTCCATTTTTCCTTTCATAAAGAGAATTATTCCTCCTTTCACTCCGTTATTTTCTTATTTTCCTCTTTTTCTATCCTATGTTCCTTTCTTTTATCCAATCTCACTTCTTCAAAATCAATCTATCTGTTTTTATCATATCTTTCCACTTCTCCTTTCCTTCAATCATTCCTTCCTCTCCTTCCTTCCTTTCAACCTCAAATACTTAACCCTTTCCCCAAATTAACTTCGTCATCTCTGTATATTTACGTATGATTTCCTCAATTCCTTCATCCATCTATCCATCCTCATCACATCCCTCCATTTCTCCTTCCCTTCCATCATTCCTTCCTTTCCTTCAACGCCAAATACTCAACCCTTGTCAACTCCACCAGTGCTATCTATTTAAGTATGATTTCCTCAATTCCTTCTCACCTTTCCCCGCGCCCCTCCTTCCCTCCCTTCATCAAGCGGGACGGGTGATTTAAGTCGCTATGAATTTCAATGTTTTCTCCTCGTCACCCGCGCTGCGCCTCGTCCCCTAAGTTAGTCAGTGCTCAGGAGGAGGGAGCCAAGTGCCAAATAAATCCTCCTCCCTCTGTCGTTCTCTCTCCAGGAGGCGGAAAAATTATGATCTAAGAGGAACCAGGGAAGGAAAAGATTGCAGAAAGACGGGGAAAAAATCTGGAAATGTCCTTAAGAAATGGAAGGGGAAAAAAGAGACGGAGGATGTGTGAGAGAGGGTAATGTCACAGAAGGAACATGTCTCTAAGAATTGGGAGGAAAAAAAGAGGAGGTGAGATACGGAAAATTGTACACAAAAAACGTAAAATTGAAAATATTCTTTATAACTGAAAGAGAAAAACGAGAGACGAAGTGAAAGAGGGAAATTTTACCGAGAGAACATGCCTCTAAGAACTGAGAAAAAAAGAGGAAGTGAGATAGGGAAATATTAAAAAAAAAGAAGGAAAAAATTAAAAAGTTCCTAAGAATTGGAGGGAATAGAGAAGAGACAAAAAGAAGGAAAAACGGAGAATAATTCTGAGAACTGAAAAGAGAAAAAAAGAAAGTAAGTGTGGGAAATATTAGAAGTGAAAGACGGGAAAACTAAAAATATCTTTAAAAACTGAACGTAAAAATAAGGAAATGAAGAAAGACAATATTAGCAGAGAGCGAGGGAAAGAAAAAAATAAGAAAGCAAAATATAAGTGAAAGAGGGAAAATTTTAAAATATCCCTAAGAAAAAAAAAACCAGGAGGAAACTATTAGAAGGAGGAAGAGAGAGAAAAGAAAAAAAAACACAAAAACGTCTTTAAGAAACGGATGGAAAAAAGGAGAGGGAAAAAATGACACAGAAATCGTTAGGAATCCATCACTCCTGGAACTGTCTGAGATCTGGAATTTTTAAGACCCCTACCCCCATCTCTTTCCCTCCCCTCAGATTTTTAAGACCCCCTTTTCCCTTCCTTCCCCCAGGTTGTTTCTGATTGGACAGGGTTTTGGCGGGAGGAGGAAGGAGGGGAGGGAAAGGGGGAGGAGTGAACCAATCAGTGACTTCTTCAAAGGGTTCGCAAGAGGTTCACAAGGGGTTCGAATCTCGCTCCATTTCTACAAGTCTCCCCTTTACCAGATGCGACAGGTGGCAGTGGTGAGAGAGAGTGAGATGGAGAGCCCTTAAAAATACCCAAGAAAAAATGACGGAAAAAATATGGAAAAACGAAATGGAAAGAGAGAGAGAGAGAGAGAGAGAGAGAGAGAGAGAGAGAGAGAGAGAGAGAGAGAGAGAGAGAGAGAGAGAGAGAGAGAGAGAGAGAGAGAGAGAGAGAGAGAGAGAGAGAGAGAGTAAAAATCGTCAGGCGAAATAGATAAGAGGCTGTAAACGAGACTAATGCAGGAGATATGAAGATAAAAAAAGGAGGAGGAGGAGGAGGAGGAGGAGGAGGAGATAATAATTTATACCAAGAATGTCAAATAAAAACCAAACTATTATTACCCAGATGAAAAAGTAGAAAAAAAGAAAAACGCAAGAACAAGAAAAAAAAGAAATGAAGAAAACGAAGAAGAAAGAAAACATGAACACTAGCTCCCTATAAAAACAAAAAACACAATAAATAAATAAATAAATAAAAAGAACAAGATAAATGAAAAAAAACAAGTAAAAATTGTTATCCCCCCAAAAAAAAAAGAGAGAGAGAGAGAGAGAGAGAGAGAGAGAGAGAGAGAGAGAGAGAGAGAGAGAGAGAGAGAGAGAGAGAGAGAGAGAGAGAAGCCCCCCCCCCACACACACACAATAACCAATAAAGAAACCAACAAATCAAACAGTGAAAAAATGAATAAGTCAGGACTGTATAATCGCTCCAATAATTATACAACTAAAGGTGAGATCCCGCCAAAGGTCCAGTATTGAAGGTGAATATACGCCGCCCAATTAACGTCACGCCAGGTAAGTATCCTTTAAATAATTACATTAAAGGTGAGTCTCCGGCCCCGTTATTTATGATCTTAAAGGAGTGATCACCTGGGCCTCTGTGTCCTGAAATTGAGAGAGAGAAAAAATAAAGGAGGAAAGGAGAAAACAAAATGAGTAAAGAATACAAAAATAATGAACATCATGCTATAAGGAAAAGAGATAAAAAGAGAAAAAAGAAAATCTCTCTCTCTCTCTCTCTCTCTCTCTCTCTCTCTCTCTCTCTCTCTCTCTCTCTCTCTCTCTCTCTCTCTCTCTCTCTCTCTCTCTCTCTCTCTCTCTCTCTCTCTCTCTCTCTCTCTCTCCTCATTCTGCTATTTGTCTCCTAAAGTTCCTTCGTTATACAAAATCCTTCCTAAAACTTCTCTCTCTCTCTCTCTCTCTCTCTCTCTCTCTCTCTCTCTCTCTCTCTCTCTCTCTCTCTCTCTCTCTCTCTGTCAAGGGCGACGGTAAACTATTTCTTTCTAATGCTCCGTAACTTCCCTGCGCTTCTCGTGGTTCTGCTCAGCGCGTGGCAGGTTCCCGAGGCGCCCTTTGTGTCTGCTGCTTGTTCAGGGATGACGTGTGGAGCCAAGTATTCCATTACTTCACTCATGTCTTATCTTCTTATTGTTCTTTGTTTGTATAGTTAGTTTCTTAGATTCGTGTATTTTTGTAGGAAAAGTCAATGTTTTTTTCTGTTATAATTAATTCGTGTCGTATCTTAATTTTTTAGCTCTTAAATTCTTACAAAGATTCTTGATTATTATTCTCCGATAGGTTCTTTGATTTGTGTGTCTCTAAAGGTTAGTTAATGTTCTTTTATTGTTATTTTCATTTCGTGTTTTATCTTACGTACGTTTTGCTCTCAAATTTTATAAGTGAAATATTTTTAATTGTATCTGTAATCACAAGTTGATATTCTCTTAATGCTTAATATACGTATGTCTTGTTCTTAATCTTTATTACCAATATGGACTAGTAAAAGACAGACAGACAAACAGACGGAGAGAGAGACACAAAGACACACACACACACACACACACACACACACACACACACACACACACACACACACACACAAGCTTCGTTCATAAACTCCGTGGTAAACAGGAAACAACAAAAAGCCAACAACAAAAACACAAATAAAAAACGTGTATTTTTTTTCGCAGAGTGAGAAGAGAAAACGGGAAAAAAACAAGAAAAAATGACCCGCTGAATGGAAACTTTTAATATGCAAACTTTACAATTACTGAACTGCGGGAAACAGATGTGACCCGAGGCAGGGGTGTAAAGTCCACGGAGAGGGAGGAGGAGGGCCGTGCGTGATGGCTCCTTGCATGCTGGGTGGTGACTGAGTTAATTTTTTCCAGTCATGGGGATAAACAGGAAGGCAGAGACGGGACATGAGGGACGTTGTAAGATATTTTTTCTTTGATATTTACCACTGACTGACTGAGTGACTGAAAGAATGGGAGAAAATAGAAAAAGAATATACTGATCTCTAATTCCGAAAGACTGGCATACGAACAGAGAAATATACAGAAAATTTGCACTGATATTTGTTTAAATTCCTGTATTAATGACTGAGAAAAAAAAATAGTAGTAAAATGTAAACTTTCAGCAATTGTTATAAATTTTGTAGAAATGAAAAATACACATTTTTCACATTATAAACTTAATGATCAAAATCATAGTAATGAGAAAGAAAAGAAAAAGAAAGAAATAAAAAAATAAACGTATAATCCATGTCATCTTAAAAAAAAAAATCTACTGATATAAATCTAATAATCTTTCTAACATCAATTCACGAGTCGCAACGAACAGGTTACAATAAAAGGACTCAAAAGACGCGCACATCACAATATTTCCAATAATAATTCACAAGTCGCCACGAGGAGGTAACAATTCAAGAAAAGAGAAGGACACAAAGGAAACAAAAAGGACACTCGCATCATAATCTCTCACAAGAACCAATTCATGCCTCGACAAACACATGAATTTCCGAAAGAGTGAATGAAAGAATGAATTACTTTCCTTTGCATTTCCTAATAATAATTCACGAGTCGTCAAGGGAAGCTAACAATTTAAGGACACAAAAGGACACACGCATCACAATCTCTCACAAGGAGCAATTCATTCTCCGACAGACACATGAATGAAAGAGTGAACGAAAGAGTGAATGATTTCCTTTTGCATTTTCAGGTTAATATGTGGATGGCGATATTAGGTCTGCTCTATCAGCCTTCCATCGGGACCCAAACCCAGACGTTCCTTTTATTAAATTTACGGAGAATCGCATCACCCAATATTGAAACCTCGAGACGCAGCCTATTATCTGAGCTTCTGGGGTTGCAGGAAGCTTCAGGCAGATTGCAGGTCTTGTAGTTTGACCTCATGACTATAATAAAACATGCAGTAGCATTCAGCACGATTGAATGTCTCCGAATTTGACCTCATGCCTAAAATAAAACATGCAGGAGACTTCAGGACCACTGCATTTATTTTAATTTCACCATGACAAAAAATAAAACATGCATGAAACTTCAGAGCGATATTATGTCTCTTAGTTTGACCTCATGACTAAAAAAATATATATGCAGGAGGTTTTATAAATTACATGTCTTCTAGTTTAACCTAATCACTGAAATGAAATATGTAGGATTCAGGACTATTGTACGCCTCCTTGCTTAACATAGTAATAGGAAGCATGAAGTAAAAGGAGCAGTAGTAAGCAAGGGTTCAAAACTTAGAATGGTGTTCTAAAGACGTTCTCTCATCAGGCCACACAGATAATTAGTCAAGTTCCCACCATGTTTTTTTTTTATCCATTACTGGCAAAGTATTCTTGTCAAACTTCCTTTTAAAATCAAGAAAATACACATAAACCTCAGTGCCTTTCACTAGACCCTGTTGAAATTTGTCACGATAAGGCACAGAAATGTTTAAGAATACAGTTACCATAAAAATGTGGAAATATGCAACAGGAGGAACAGTAACAGAAACACGAGTAAAAGGAGTGAAGAGAAGATATGTAAAAAGAAATATAAAGGTAACACTACCAGTAAGAAGAAAAGTTGGGATATATTCAATTTCTCAAAACTTTTTAAGCAAGAAAAGTTATGCGAGGAGAAAAAAAAAAAACTAGCAAAAAAGGAAAGAATATAGAGCGATAATTTAAAATATAAAAATCGAGGTGAATGAAAGGCCATGAGAGAGAGAGAGAGAGAGAGAGAGAGAGAGAGAGAGAGAGAGAGAGAGAGAGAGAGAGAGAGAGAGAGAGAGAGAGAGAGAGAGAGAGAGAGAGAGAGAGAGAGATCCAATACACCTGTTTCGCATCACACACACACACACACACACACACACACACACACACACACACACACACACACACACACACACGGACAAGACACCAATATCGCTTTCTTCCTCAATACATCCAAACACAGCAATATTTCCACACTTTCTTCCAAAAAACCAACCAACACAAGACTGACGCAGGCGAGGTGTCATGGATTTTTCACCCCTTTCCTTCCTACCCCTTTTCTCCGGCAACTTTTTATTTTTTTATTTTTCGAACCTATGATATAGATAGCATAGAAAGACGGAGCGGGTTTGCGGAGGTAGGAATGTGCTAAAAGAGGCAAGAACTTTGTGCACTTTTTATCATATTCCGTGAAGTGTTAAGGTTCAAGGAGGAGGAGGAGGAGGAGGAGGAGGAGGAGGAGGAGGAGGAGGAGGAAAAAGAGAAACAGGAGGGAACAGAAAACAAAATCAAACAGCAGCAGATCTCTTGGCCCTTACGTGGCTGTTAATGATATGTTGCGCTGTGTAATCTACAAGTACAGACATGAAATAGCAAAGGTGAAGCCTCCTCCCTGTCTACTGTTCCCTCCAGGTATGGTTCGCGGAGGAGGAGGAGGAGGAGGAGGAGGAGGAGGAGGAGGAGGAGGAGGAGGAGATGTAATAAATAGCAAATCATGTTCTTTCAAACAAAAAAAATAACGTATGGTAAAAATAAACCATGAATAAATAATACAATAATGACAGAAAATAAATGATGAGATTCATTTTTCAAACTGCAGTAAATAGATGAACAAATAAATAAATAATCAAATAAATAAATAAATGACAAAAATAAATATCTAAAATGTGACTTCACAATGCAACCATGTCCTAAGAGAGAGAGAGAGAGAGAGAGAGAGAGAGAGAGAGAGAGAGAGAGAGAGAGAGAGAGAGAGAGAGAGAGAGAGAGAGAGAGAGAAACGCAGAAAGAGGATTGAAATATGAAATAATAAAACCCACCTAATAAAATTTAGAATAAAGAAAAAAATAACGAAAAACATGAATACAAGAGAGAGAGAGAGAGAGAGAGAGAGAGAGAGAGAGAGAGAGAGAGAGAGAGAGAGAGAGAGAGAGAGAGAGAGAGAGAGAGAGAGAGCACAAACATTCTCCTCCCAGCGCCATCTATCATTCATCAGCCGCGACATTTTCCACGTAATATTTGCATTCCAGAAATATTTAGTCATATTTTCAGCCTTTAATAGAGTTTTTCTTTTTTTTCACCCTGTCAGCACTCTCTCTCTCTCTCTCTCTCTCTCTCTCTCTCTATTATCCCAGTTTTTATTCCTTCACCTCGTTATCCTTTATTTTCAAGTTTTTGCTTCTTTCTTCTCGTTTCTCTCCTCTTCTTTTTATCCCATTTACGTGAACGTCAAAAATAATAGTTAGTAATAATGATGCCACCACTATTATTACTACTACTACTACTATTAATACTACTACAACTAAAAATACTATAACACCACATCTTCTCACTGGTATTTGAACTCCTTAAGGAATGTTGCACTTAATTACACACATTATACAAAGTGTCGCCTCGGGAAATCAAGAATGAACCCAGAGTACCGCACACTCCCACAGAGAGTTACTGCAGTGTGCCTCTGGTCTTTAATGGACAGGAGAGAAATGCACCAGATGTATTACTCACTTGCAGAAACAATGTGGGAAAAATATTAAATGTCTTATAATGAAAAGAAGTTTGTGGTGTTTCTCTTAATCTTACTGTGCTGTTGAGGTTGTTGTTCTTGCCTATGAAAACTTATGTAGCCTTTTCAAGTTAATAATGTATCTGTTATGTTTTTTTTATTTACGTATTTATGTAACTCTTTATTTATTTATTATTTTTTTTTCTCAAATTATGTACACAATTATGTACGAGCTTTATTTACATAATATACTCCTGTGTTATTTTCCTTTAGTAATCTCTTGAGCACACCATTTCATATAAAAAGTAATGATTCAGTGCATAATTTGCTACACAATTTTGGTCTCGTTTTCAAGTTCCTTACCTACATTACCAAAATATATTTATATTATTTACAGGTAATACATAAAATGCATCCGTTCTCTTTTGCACATAACCTTAAATTTCACAAACTGCAGCTTCACTAACCTACTATTATTCAACAGTCTTTCCTTAATTCTTATCAGTCAGTCAATCACTCCCTCTTAGCGTCACGTGAATGGGAAACCAAACACGCGAAAGGAAGCCTCTTACAAATACCCGTCTCTGTGATCCTGGGAAGGCACAAAAAACAAAAAAACAAAACAAAACATGACTAAAGATCCATAATACCACCCTCCTTACCTGTGTCTGAGATCCTGGGAAGCCACAAGAACATGACAAAAACATAAGAACGTCAAAAAATACAAAACACATTCCTTACCTTCCGAGCAGTCAGGTCCTGTCCAGATGGTCTCACACACACAGGCTGAGGTGTGCAGGTCGTAGTGGCCGTGACCCGAGCAGTCTGGGAGGCATGTGAACACCTTGTGGTCCACTGTGGAACAGTTCGCGTCAGTCCAGCCAGCGCGGCACACACACCTGCCCTCCACGCACCAGCCGTGCCCGCGACAGGTGGGGTCCACGCAGTCCACTGAGGTGAGACACGAGGATTAATTAGAGAGGTGAATGTAAGGGAAGGTTAAAGTAGACAGATGAATATAATGGAAGGTTAGAATAATTAAAGGTAAGAATAAGATAAGAATTAAATAAGTGACTGAGATAAGAGGTCGTGGTAAATTTGGCATGTGAATAAGAGTAAAGGTTTGAGTAATTAAAGGTGAGGTAAGAGGCAATGGTAAATTAGACAAGTGAATACCAGTGAAAGTCTTAAATGTTTCACTAAGGTAAAATATTTAAACAGAACATGAGTGAAGTGAAGAGTAATTAAAAGTAAAAATAAGTAAAAATTGAAAGAAACAATAATAATCTACGAAAAAGATAGTTTAGAGAAGTGAAGATAAATGAAAAGTAGGAAATGTGAGGCGTTAAGCGTTGATGGAGAGATGATAACAGCCCAGAAGGGTAAAAGATTATGGTGTTTTAAAGAGGTAAATGTGAGTGAAGCTTATAAAAGGTAAGGGTGCGGGAACGAACAGAGCCTTTCAAAACATAGTATTTTGATGATTATTCTTATCACACACTAAACTTAGCCAGATAAAACTAATACAACAAAGAGAACTACGTATAACAAAACCAAGCCTTCACTTTCTTAACATTATCATACAAAATACAGAAACTAAACTAATGTACTCGTACAGTGTACTATTGCATATATTGCATTTGCTGACACACAAACCTCCGACCTGTGGCGAGTATTCTCCCACTAAGAAAAACATGCAAAAAAAAAATAAATTAAAAGAGTAGAAAAAAAATCTGACAAAGAAAATAAGTTCGTGGAATTACATAAGAAAAAGTTAGTAAAAAGAGACATTTAAACCCAACTTCACATAAAAATCAACGTAGAAAGAAATATACAGTATAATAATATTTTCAACAGAACACAGCAACAAAAATTCTTAATACTCTGAAGTCTCACATCAAACATTTTAAAAGCTAAACAAGATCACAGAAAAATAAGAGTAAAAAACAAATATAATACTTTCTATCTTTATATGTGTACACAATCTCTAGTAGAATAATAGAGATAAAAGTAAATGCAATCTTTCGTATATTTAAACATATTCCTGCTCTCTCTCTCTCTCTCTCTCTCTCTCTCTCTCTCTCTCTCTCTCTCTCTCTCTCTCTCTCTCTCTCTCAGCATCCTGGTCCTCGTCAACACGTCTCAGGTAAAGCCTCAGGTAAGGTATTTATTCCACCTAACCTTACTTTGCCTTGCCTCAGCTAAGCATTCCTCAAACCTCCTCTTAACTCCTCTCAATACATCTTCTGATTCCTCTCGATCTCCTGCTTCTATCCATTACCTCATTCCCCTTACATATATTTCCTCTCATTCCTCCATTTATTCACGGATCTTTCCTTTCATTCCTCAGGTACTTATTTCTTTAGTCTTTTCTTTTAAACTTCTTCATTCCAGTCTACCATTCCTCCATCTCACAGCTTCCAGGACACCTCTTATAACATCTTTCCGTCCAGTTTCACTTCCAGTTTCCAGGCAACCCTTCTAATAGAATTCTCTTCTGTCCTATCCTTCCCTTTCCCTCTTTCCAGCCTTGTCAACCCTATAATTTCCTCTCTTTCCTCTCTCCCTCTCTTCCATTCTATAATTTTTCCCCCTTCGCCTTTCCTAGTTTCTTGTTTTCCCCCCTTTTTCCCTCCTATCAGCTCTTCTAGTTTACAATGCTATTACCTCTCCAGTCTCTCCCATTCTTTGTTAACATTCCCTTTTATTCTGCTTTCCCTTTCCTCATTCCAACTTTCATAACCCAATACTTTTCCTCCATTTCCTTACCTCCTATCATCTCTTCCAGTTTTCTACTCTATTACCGTTCCAGTTCCTCCCATACTTTCCAAACATTTCCTTCCATTTTACCTCCTCCCCCTTTTCCAGTCTTCCAAACCTTTTCTCTCCCCTCCCCTACTATCACCTCTTCCAGTTCACAATCCTATTACCCTTCCAGCCCCTCCCTTCCATTTCCAGACCCCTCCAGTGCTTTCCCCTTCCGGTTATCCCCCCACAAAGCCCTGGATAGTGTAGGGTAACACGTTCACTTCTCGTAACAAAAAGATAAGCTTTTCAAATAAATTAATATGAAAGTTAATGGTAGTATGGGGGTGAAATACAGGGAAATATTATATGTATGTATGTATGTATGTGTTTTATATTTAGTTTCTATTGAGCACTGAGATAATCCTACTTTTATCAATTTGCACGTTTAGTCTTTTCTGCGTATTCATTTTATTTATTTATTTTTTTCGTTTTATTTAACAGAAGCCCGGAAAAAAAAAAAAAATAGAGAGGTTTTTTTTTCCAGATTATTCATTGAATTCTGTCATAACTTTTTTACATATATTTAATTTTTGAAAAGCGATGTATTGAGCGTTTTTTTTTTTTGTGTGTATGTGTGTATGTGTATGTGTTTCGGCCAGCGTGAACCAAACGTACAAACCGATAACAGTTTTTACTTATTATGATGAAAGATGAATACATGAACACACAAAAATATAGAAAACGAACAAACATAGAATTCCATGCATGTCTGAATGTTTTTGTTTGGGGAATTAGCATGTGTGTGTGTGTGTGTGTGTGTGTGTGTGTGTGTGTGTGTGTGTGTGTGTGTGTGTGTGTGTGTGTGTGTGTGTGTGTGTGTGTGAGAGAGACAGAGAGAGAGAGAGAGAGAGAGAGAGAGAGAGAGAGAGAGAGAGAGAGAGAGAGAGAGAGAGAGAGAGAGAGAGAGAGAGAGAGAGAGAGAGAGAGAGAGAGAGAGAATCCAAACACACAAAAAAAACACTAGCCACACCCGAAACACATAATAACAAAACGAAAAAGACAGACAGACAGACAGACAGACAGACAGACAGACAGACAGACAGACAGACAAACAAACAAAAACCCACGAAAAAAAAAATCAAGCACACACACACAAAAAAAAAACACTAACCACACGTAAAACAAACACGAAAACACAAAAATCACCCTACAACTACAAATACAAAGGAAAAACCCACATAGAGACCACATAAACACACTAAAACACACATACGAGTAAAGACCAAAACACCTCTTACCAATCTCGCAATGGTCGCCCTTCCAGCCCGGCTCACACACACAGGATCCGGAGACGCAGGAACCGTGACCCCCGCAATCCGGCACCTCACAATCGGTCTCCGGAATGTCACACTCCCTTCCCTTCCATCCGGGCTCACAGTGACACAGGCCGCCCCCGTAAGTGCCGTGGTTACTGCACAGGACCGGACACAAACCTGCAAGAAACGTGAAGGGAAGTTTTGAGTGTGACAGTGTGGTAATTAAATCATTTGGTATAAGTTTCTATATTTGCCATGACTGTTGCTCAACCCAGCTGCAAAGGACGTGAAGGGAAGGTTTAAGTGTGATGGTGCTAATAAAATAAATGTTTGTAATGACAGACTGATGGAATTAAATCATTTGGTACAAGTTTCCGGGTCATGTTTGCTGCTGAAGACAGGTCATAAGATAGCAAAGAGCGGGAAGGTAATGTTTCAGTGTGTTCGTATGCCAGTAGAATTGTTTGCTGGCTTAGAATAGTGGAATTAAATGGTTTAGTATATGTTTGTGTAGTATCATGTGTGCTGCTCAAGACTAGACATACACAAGCCTAAGACGTGAAAGGAATGTTTCATTGTGCTGGTGTGTCAATAGAAGAAACGATTGCTGAGGTAGAAGGTTGGAATCAAATGGTTTAGTGTAAGTACGCGTTTATATCGTGACTGCTGCTCAAAAAGTAAATATTAAACTGCGGGTATCCAGGGAGCTATCGTAGATTAAACTCTAACCCACCTAGTGAACACCGCAACACAGTACATGAGTCACAAGCACCACAATCACCAGCATTTATAAGTTTAACTATCAAAATGCGAAGTAAATATTAAACTTCGATTATCTAGCAAAACAAAAATCCAAACCAGCTACTGACCCACGAAAAAAGCGAAATACTGCATAAATCACCAACATAACTATCAAAACGCGAAATAAAAACACCATATCGATAATTACCAGAAAGAAAACTAACCTAATCCACGACCCACAAAAAATCCAAACCACCAATTGACCCACGAAAAAGCGAAATACTGCATACATCACCAACATAACTATGAAAACGCGAAGTAAAGATACCACAACGACTATCAAAAAGGAAACAAAGCTAACCCACAACCCACAACACATAAATCTCCCATCACCACACACCAGCGAGGCACAAGCACAGGTAAACGCGGTGCACAGGCGCAAATCACGGGGAGGGAGGACACGTTAAAACACCGCCAGGACACGCAGCCAATCCGGTGTAATCCGCGACGCACGACCCCCGGGCTGAGCGGCGTCGCGAGCCTGGATGGAGGGACTGAGCCAACACGCGGCGCCCAACACCCAAAATTATATGCCGCGCCCGCAGAAATACTGGACCGAGTGAAGGTAATCGGCGAGCAAGGACGTGCCGACGCAAGGGACGCAAGGATCAGAGGGCTGGAGTCTCTCTTTCTCTCCTCTCTCTCTCTCTCTCTCTCTCTCTCTCTCTCTCTCTCTCTCTCTCTCTCTCTCTCTCTCTCTCTCAGGAAATTGGAAACGCCTCAGAATCCTTAACTGCCTCGTCATGTCCTTCGCGGAACAACCTGAAGAAGGAAAGGACAAGGGATGTCTCCCCTCGGCCTCACACGGCTCCTCCTTCCTGCGTCATTCTTCACAGGATCGGAGGAAGTAAAGGATTCCTTATTTATTCCATTCAATCTTTACTCTTTTTATGGCAAGTTTTGTTCATTTATTTACTTATTTATTTTTTTGCGTATCTCTATTTCTCGAATTGTCTGTCTCATATTTTCATCCTTTTATTCATGTTGGGTATTTTTCCCTTATTTTATCACGTTCCTTCATGTCTTCTTTTCTCTTCCTGTATATTTATTTTCATTTCCAGTCTTCATTTGATCGTTCTTTTTGGATCATATACGTATCTTTTTCTCATCTATATGATTTAATCCTTTATTTTAGCATCTTCGAAGTCCCCCCCCGACCCTCTCTCTCTCTCTCTCTCTCTCTCTCTCTCTCTCTCTCTCTCTCTCTCTCTCTCTCTCTCTCTCTCTGGAAGGTCGTGGCCGTGCAAGTCTTCCCCGGCTTAGTTAATATGGTTTGTTTGTACTTAGGGGCGTGAGAGTTGGTCTTGGCGCCCCTGACGAAGAGGGGATGACGGCAGATCTCTCTCGGCGATGTTCATGAATATTTATAACTTGTGGGAGTGTTTGCCGAGGACTTGCGTAGGAGGGAATGTTATCACGACTAAGTAGGAGCATGGAAATGGAATGGTGCGCTGATGTGTTTGGGGTGAATGTTGAAAAGTAAGTACACACATACACGGAGAGGATAATGGCCGTTAACTTTCCTAAATATCGTTCGCATGGTGACGAAGAGAGAGGAAAGAAGTTTATTCGGGTGAATTTTTACGCTATAGAAATATCTACTAGAGAGCTTAGCAAAAGATATTGTTATAAAGCGTTACAGGTACTGGCGAAAAAAAAAAAGAGGAGTTTTGGCCTTTTAAGCTATAGAGATTTATGAACGCTAAAAAAAAAAAAAAAAAACCGGTTATAAAGTTATAGGTATGGATGAAAAGAGAATTTCGGCTTTTTACGCCACAGAAACATTTATGAACGCTTAGCAAAAAACAGAGTACAAAAAAGTTATAGGTAGTGAAGGGATGAGTTCTGTCTAGCAGTGAAAGGGTTACATTCGTTCATGATTTACGTACAAAACGGCGGGAGATAATTGGGGCTGTTTCTATCTCACTCGTTCGTCTGGGCGGAAAATGATCCGCTGAAATCTGATGGAATATTAAGGCGAGGCAATCCCAGTTTTTCCAAGTCAACAGCGTCTGGAGCACCTGCCTGTGTGATTCAAGGGATGTGGCTACAATTCTCATCTCAGCTTAATACAGGGAAGCTAACACTGCCTCGCTTCACACACATTGCCATCCTCCCTTCCCTCAACAATACTAGTTATCTGTTATGCTAGATTTTCCTTATAAATGCCTTTTTTTCTCTTTAAGCTAACATCAACATTACCAAGCTTAACATAGGGAAGCTATCACACACACACAAACACACCTTCCTCCCTTCTCTCGACAATACTAGTAAACTGTTTTTGCTACATTTTCTCTCCAAATGTCTTTTTTTTCTCTCTAAATTAATGCTAAAATTCTCATCTCCATTTATCATATGAAGGGTAACACTACGGTCTTGCTTCCTTCCTCTCTTCTCTCAAACAATGCTAGTTATGTATTTTGCTAAGAGATACTCATTCCATATTTCCTTTTTTCTCTAACCTAACAATGATATTCTCATCTCAGCTTAACACAGGGAAAGTAAACGATGATCCCACTTCACACACCACTTCCCTTCCCTTCTCTCAATAATACTGGTCATCTGTTTTCCAGCCTTCCAAATTTCTTTTTTCTTTTTTTCTCTCTAAACTAACACTGAAATTCTCATCTAAGCTTAACACAGGGAAACTAAGACTGGGATCCCACTTCACATACACACACTCCCTTCCCCTCTTCTCTTAATAATACTAGTCATTTATTTTCCTAGGAGACCTCTAAGTTTAATTTTTCTATAAACTAAAACTAAAATTCTCATCTCAACACAGGCAAGTTAACACTACGGCTTCGCTTCACACACACACACTCCCTTCTGTCCTTCTCTCAACGATACAAGATAATCTATTTTGCTAAGAGATATTCCTTATAACTTTCCTTTGTCTCTAGGCTAAAACTACAATTCTGCTTCATACACGCACTTTCCTTCCTCCTCCTCTCAACAACACTAATTTAGCAAAGATATCTCCCTTAGAACCCCTCCTTTTTTTTTTTTTTTTTGAGTTAAACATCCTCTCCAGCTTCTTATCGCTATTCTCACTTTTCCTCCGTCAAATTTCTTCTGAACTCTCTTCCAGTAAACACCGCATTCATATTTACATCACCCTTTCAAATCCTATTCTTTCACACTCATCACCGCCATCACCAGATCACCACCGTCACACTCACTCCTTATCCCCGCCTACAACCTTCTATTTCAGTCTCACGATCCAAGAAAGTGACGCTAATAATTCTCGCGCCCTATTCAAGACTAGATCTGAGGAGCAAAAACGTCTTCCATGATAACGTTTTGTAAGTATTCAGCGGTTATAAATAGAAATGGGAGTGATGGTGAGAACGAGAGCGAGAGAGAGAGAGAGAGAGAGAGAGAGAGAGAGAGAGAGAGAGAGAGAGAGAGAGTGGTGCCTTATCAGCATAACAGCGGGGATGTTTTTGACAGCTTATTTTCCTGGCAATTTTCTGGCCGCTGTGTTACTGAAATCTGGAGTACCCCGGCCGTAGACTTAATCGATGTAGCTCCCGCCTGCAGCCTGGGATGTGCCTGCCCCAGCAACACAGCCCCGCACGCCTCCAGTCCCTCCCGTGCCCCGCCCCGTCAGACTTTGGGGCGGGTCTGGGATTGGGGGGTGGGGGGGCTCTGGGCCTTACAACAATATCCTCCATTATAACTTTTCTCCGCGGCCTCCGTACCCTACCCGCTCTCTCTCCCCTCTTCCTCCTCCTCCTCCTGCACCGGCCCGCGAGTCGCCTTCAGGCAGTTTGGGTTTATGCAGTCACAGGGAATAAAATTTGAACAAAGGGATTCGTCGATCAAAAAGTGATTTAGAGGAAAGTGCATTGCGTGTGTCTTCTTTTTTTTTTTTCGTTTCGTTTTGTTGCCAAATCTCCAAAGAGTGAATGATGGAATAGCGGAATAAGGAAAAATAAAATAAAATAAAAAATGAGAACGCTGAGAGCTGGAGAGCGAAAGAAGCAAGAAAACTAGACTTAAAGGGGAAGGTACTGAAGGACATTACTATCACACACACACACACACACACACACACACACACACACACACACACACACACACACACACACACACACACACACACACGTCTTGTACTTCTATTCAATTCCTTAAAGAGACGTGACGATACTAAGACACGATACAAGTCTTGCTTCACCCACACGTTCCACACACCCGTACAAACTAATTCACGTCCACATATTCCACGTACACGCATGGACGCCCACATACACGTCCAAATTCTTCTCCCCCACACACCCATACACACACGACCGCGCACATCCACAAGCCTCCCGCCCTATTCAGGCTGCGGCGCCCCTGTGAAGACCCAAGACACACGTTTATGCATACAAACATAAGCCGAAGGAACGTCTAGCCACCCCCCCCCTCTCTCTCTCTCTCTCTCTCTCTCTCTCTCTCTCTCTCTCTCTCTCTCTCTCTCTCTCTCTTATATTCAAATCACACACTAGTAATGCTCGATTCTTCTCTCCTCTCATTCCAAGACATGCCGATATTATTCCTTCCTGTGTGACTTGCTCTCTGTCTCTCTGTCTCTCTCTCTCTCTCTCTCTCTCTCTCTCTCTCTCTCTCTCTCTCTCTCTCTCTCTTGACCACACAATATCGGGGAAAGACAACTCGGAAGAGGAGGAGGAGGAGGAGGAGGAGGAGGAGGAGGAAGAGGAGGAGAAGGAGGAGGAGGAGGAGGAGGAGGAGGAGGAGGAGGAGGAGGAGGAGGAGGAAGACAAAAATGGACACCCTTCCAAAGTGTCACAGGAGGCGTGAATAAGTAATAAGACTACACATGTTGAGGAGGAGGAGGAGGAGGAGGAGGAGGAGGAGGAGGAGGAGGAGGAGGAGGAGGAGGAGGAGGAGGAGGAGGAGGAGGAGGAGGAGGAGGAGGAGGAGGAGGAGGTGCTGAGAGTAAAAGCGAAATTGTTTATATTAGAGCAAGTAAATAAGTGTCTTAAGAATGATGTTAAAAGGCGTCCCTGGAAGAAGAAAGGGAGAGTACCAGGAAGTGGCTGAGCGAGAGAGAGAGAGAGAGAGAGAGAGAGAGAGAGAGAGAGAGAGAGAGAGAGAGAGAGAGAGAGAGAGAGAGAGAGAGAGAGAGAATGTAAAGACGAAAAAAACACAAAAAAAAACAACAAGAGGAAGAAAAAATTAGAGAAACATCATAAGGAGAAAAAAAGGGAAGAGAATGAGAGGAGAAACGAAAAATTAAAGGAAACATAACCATCAAGAAGCTCAAAAATAACGAAAGACGAACAGAAAGAGAAGATGAAGAGGAAGAGGCGCATAAAACGAAGGAGAATCTAAGACCATAACACGCTTAACACGCACATTCTAAGAGGAATCCAACACCTTATTACGGCCATTAAGGTGCTCGACATTAGGTGAAGGTGTTAAGTGCTCCAGAAATTGTCCATTGGTCCTTGCAGTGATAATTACGTTTTCTTTCTTACTTTTTAAGGGATTACTACGTTACTACATCTCTTAGCCACTGGAAATAGCATAGTTATATAATTTAAGAGTATTTGAAACCTAAATATGTTACTTTGATTACAATTAAATGTATAGAGCCATTACCTATTTTATATCAGCGCTGAGTAAATAAATTCTTTCTTTAGTTACTTTAAATGAGGTGAGACAAAAGAACAAAGTAACACACACACACACACACACACACACACACACACACACACACACACACACACACACACACATACGCACACACATTCTTGGTCCTTCTATGTTGTTTCATAAGCTAAAGAAAAAAAAATAATAAATAAATAAATAACATAAGTCTTCTTGCCCCTTCTGAGGAATTTGGTAAGCTACACTGTCTAATCTAGGAACACAAAGGAAGAGACGGTAGAAGATACAGCAGCAGACGTCTTGGCTCTACCTAACGCAGACTCCGAGATGCAGGACAGTAAAGGCAAGTAAGTGTTTAGCGATTCTGAAGATCACTAAGATGGAAAATTGAGGATAAATGAAAACAAGGAAATGGGTTTGGGTTTTGAAATAGTTTTGGCCATCAGTGTTTATGCTTCATCTCTCTCTCTCTCTCTCTCTCTCTCTCTCTCTCTCTCTCTCTCTCTCTCTCTCTCTCTCTCTCCGCGAATCAATACAATAATGGGACACGAACTTCACATTACAGAGTTCTTACAATTTAATTGGAACGCAGAGAGAGAGAGAGAGAGAGAGAGAGAGAGAGAGAGAGAGAGAGAGAGAGAGAGAGAGAGAGAGAGAGAGAGAGAGAGAGAGAGAGAGAGAGAGAGAGAGAGAGAGAGAGAGAGAGAGAGACGTTTTAACACAAGTACATTAATATCAGTAATTGGAAACGACGTGTTAATGGCGCGGTGCAAATATTATACTGAACACTTTTCTTTTGTAATATTAATTCAGTCTAAATGATTTAACGCTTTATATTCTCAGCACAACACAAGTGACTGTGCTCCTGAACGTCTTTGTCTCTTATATCGATTAATTCTAACAGACCTAAGTGAAATTATCGGAGTTTTCGTGTGGTTTCATGATTCCAGTGATGATTTTACAGACATTCAACAACATCAGAGGGAAAAACACTCGTGATAACCTCACTAATCATCTCTGTGGCATTTGAAAACAGTCGTGGCTTTCGTTAATAGGTTTTATGGGAAATTATTGGAGTTTTCATGATTTTAGTGGCAGTTTAACAAGCATTCTCTATCAACAAATGGAAAAACACTTCCAAGAACCTGACTAATGATTTAAATGGCCTTTGAAAATACCCTTGACATCCTTTATCAGCCTCTATCACAGCTTTCAAGAATATTTTAATGATTCTAGTGATTCTTTAACAAGGATTTTGCGTCGTCAAAGGCAAAACCATAACAATCACCTCCTTAGCCTTTGAAAAATAATGCAATGAGAGAACAAAGCGTTTATGAATCCGTGTCAAGGTAATGCTATACTTACTCTTGGAGCAGTCCTCGCCTACCCAGCCCGGCACACACTCGCAGCGACCCAGCGCGCAGGAGCCGTGGTTGCTGCAGTCATTAGGGCACGCTGACTGTAGATCTGGTTCCTCGCCCAGGTACAACTCAACCTGTCCAATTATTAGGCACCGGTGAGGCTCGGTCAGGTGTGTGTGTGTGTGTGTGTGTGTGTGTGTGTGTGTGTGTGTGTGTGTGTGTGTGTGTGTGTGTGTGTGTGTGTGTGTGTGTAATGTATAAATGCACTCAAACTTTCAAAACATTGCATTCAAATTTATGTTAATATGATCATGTTAGTTTTACATTTTTTCCTGGAATGCTAAATGAGAGAGAGAGAGAGAGAGAGAGAGAGAGAGAGAGAGAGAGAGAGAGAGAGAGAGAGAGAGAGAGAGAGAGAGAGAGAGAGAGAGAGAGAGAGAGAGAGAGAGAGAGAGAGAGACTACCCCCTCCCTCACTCCTACCACCACTTACCTCGTTCCAGCCAATACCGTCGTTATAAATAGCCAGGTACCAGGTTCCCGTGTCCAGGTACTCCACCAGTGTCACGTTCACGCCGCGGTCATGGATGAAGCGCCGCTCACGAAACACGGAAGGCAGGGCGAGAGGCTCCTCCACGTCCTCATCATCCGCGTGCAGGACTTCACGTGAATCCTACAGTGGAGAGACGAAGGATGTGATGAAGGAAGAAAATGGAGATGTGTGGATTTTTGTGGATGCATTAATAGGTGAGTTATCCACATTCTTCTAATCCATCTTAGGTATTTATTGCATTTCTTCAGTACGCATGAAAGAAAATGGGATATGATTATGGAGAAAATGTAGATGTGTGGATTGTGGGGTACATTAATAGGTGAGTCATCCACATCCTCCTCATCCACCTGCAGTATTTGTTGAGATTCCTTTAGTATTGATGGAAATAGAAATAATACACGAAAGAACACGTGGATAAGCTGATTACTGTAACTATTATTGTATATCTCTTCTTTTTCTTCTTCAATATCAAACAAGGTAGTGACGGGTGAATCGAGATAAAAGAGAAGCACAGGTTGGAAGGTTGCCTCAATAAGTGAGTACAGATAAAAAAAAAAAGTGACATGTGAAAGCTACGGTACTGAGCAGTGTGGTGAAACAAAATATTGACAATACATCCATTTGTTGCTTTTACAGATTCAACATGTTATGACCAAAAAAAAAAAAAGGACTAAACCAAAACAATACAAGGCAAAGTAACCGCTGGAATACATTAAACATAAACAACCTCACACACACACACACACACACACACACACACACACACACACGGAAAACACAATTAACACCGCCACTAACCAGGGAAATCACCCATGACAACACTGCCCCCTCAGGACCCGCGGAAAAGCAAATTTGTTATGGCCGAAACAGACCTGAAATGACATCATGATGGACCATCACGAACCAAACGGAATGACTAATGATGCGTAGAGGCGCCCTGCCGCTCACCGCGCTGGAATCTGTCACAACACGGACCGGGAGGACGAGGGGGAGGAGAAAGGGAAGGAGGACGAGGTAAGCAAACAAAAACAAACACAACATAACCGAAGGAGGAGGAACAGGAGGATCAGGAAAGCAAACAAAGGAAAAAAGAAAAGAATATATCATAACTCACGAAGAGGATGGGGAGGAAAAGAAGGACGAGGAAAGCAAACACACACACACACACACACACACACACACACACACACACACACACACACACACACACACACACATAAAAGAGGAGGAAGGAAAAAAATTATCACAACATACACTGAGGACGAGGAAGAGGAGGAGGAGGAGGAGGAGGAGGAGGAGGAGGAGGAGGAGGAGGAGGAGGAGGAGGAGGAGGAGGAGGAGGAGGAGGAGGAGAGTAAACATAAATGAAACAAGATAAGGATAAAGGCCGGAATCTATTAAAGCATGAAGCGAGGATGAAGAGGAAGAGGGCAACGAGGAGGAAGACGAGGAAAGTAAACACACACACAAAAAACAATAAACAAATGAGAAGGGAAAGAATTACAAAGAAAAAAGGAACAGGCATTGCAGCAGAAAGACAAAAAAAAAAAAAAGTAGACATTTACGAGAGAAAAATGAGGAGAGAGAGAGAGAGAGAGAGAGAGAGAGAGAGAGAGAGAGAGAGAGAGAGAGAGAGAGAGAGAGAGAGAGAGAGAGATGAAAGGTGAAGTTGTGGCAATGAGTGTGTAGAGAGAAACTGTGCGAAAGGTCAGAGAGAGAGAGAGAGAGAGAGAGAGAGAGAGAGAGAGAGAGAGAGAGAGAGAGAGAGAGAGAGAGGCACTAGTAATGAGACAGAAAACAGGTACGGGAAAGTAATGAGGTGGTGGCTGGAACAGTGCAGGGAAAGGGATGGACGGAGAGCTGCATTATTCTGCCGAGAGCCGCCGCGTGGAGGGAGTCCGTGTCACAATTTACTGCCGCTGAGTATGGACAGGGCGCTTACTCCTTTATTTACACGCTGCGCCGGGACTAAAAGGGATAAAGGGGTTGAGTTGAAGTCTAGTCTCTCTGATTTACCCCGCTAGATGGAACGAGGACTAATAGGGATGATTTGAGCCAGCATCATTCTTCG
>NC_087185.1:5145000-5162500 GCF_035594125.1 Scylla paramamosain
AAGGGAAGAAATATGCTCGTTAGATGGGTGAGAAAAGCATGTTTGTTAGGGTGTTAGGATGATCGTTTCTACTCTTTTTGGGGACTGGAGCCTCAGTGGGCCTTTTTTTCTACATTTTTGTTGCCTCTCTTACATAAAAAAAAAAGGAGGATGCATGGGTGGTGGAAGAGTTAGGGAAGGAAAGGAAGGTGGAAGATACGATAAAAGTTGGTTGTTACAGGGCGAAAAGATGAAAAGAAAAGAATGAAGATAAAATGTTAGGAAAGAGAGAAAGGTAGTGAAGAGAAGTCATTGACAAATTGTGTAGGTAGGAGAGAATGGATGGATGAACAAGAGGATAATTAGTGTGTGAAATAGGAAACAGACGAGCTTATGATAAAAAAAAATGAAAAGAAATGATGAATAAAAAGAAAAGTTGAAGTGTGTTTTCAATGAGAGTGAGCGTTTGGAACAAAGGAAAAATGTCAAAGAGGAAACAGGAAGAGATGAAAGCTCGATTCTTAGAAAGATACAGAACAAAACGTTTCATAACAAAACATGAAAAGATGAATAAAAAATATCAGAGAATCTTTCAAAGCATAAGGCATCTCTTAAAACGAACAATATCTAATAACATACTTGCTGAAATCTTTACAATAACTAAACATCTCAAAGTACAAAAATGCAGTAATTATTAGCACTCTCAGATGTACATTTAATAAAAAAGAGAGAATAATCGCATTTCTAGCACCAAGAATATCATTAACTAATAAAAAAAATACAGTAATCACTAGCACGACCTAAATATCAAACCAATACAAGCAAAACGAACGAAAATATACAACTATACACACAATCAGTAACAGTACGCAGCTGAATGGCAATAAAAAAAGAAAAAAACAATTATATACGAGAAAATAGCTCTTCATTTAAGCCCCGGGAAGGACAGACGTTCAGCACACACAAAAATACAAGTGGAAATCAATGAAGACGAAAGAGGACTTCTAAATCCGTCTCAAAGAACATGTTGACGTGGCCAGTGACGTCACGAGGCCCACAGCGAGAGTAAATAATGCACGGAGAGAGAGAGAGAGAGAGAGAGAGAGAGAGAGAGAGAGAGAGAGAGAGAGAGAGAGAGAGAGAGAGAGAGAGAGAGAGAGAGTAAACACCCGTGTCATACTCCACCATCTCTCTCTCTCTCTCTCTCTCTCTCTCTCTCTCTCTCTCTCTCTCTCTCTCTCTCTCTCTCTTATCACGGTCATTACAATATCGAAGTCAACCCTTAAGGTTTCGAGAGAGAGAGAGAGAGAGAGAGAGAGAGAGAGAGAGAGAGAGAGAGAGAGAGAGAGAGAGAGAGAGAGAGAGAGAGAGAGAGAGAGAGAGAGAGAGAGAATCCTTCCATCTTGCAAAGTGTCGAAAACATAGGACAAAGGAGAAGAGCGACCGAGAGAGAGAGAGAGAGAGAGAGAGAGAGAGAGAGAGAGAGAGAGAGAGAGAGAGAGAGAGAGAGAGAGAGAGAGAGAGAGATAATGGTCTAATACTTCTTTTCCCCCTCTCCCCAGCCCTCATCTCCTTCCTTATCAAAGCTCTAAGACGAAGTAAACACACACATAAGAACACCCCAGTAAACAGAGCAATATTCTCTATACATTCCTTTCATTACAACCGAAAAAATGACCATTAACTTTAATTCGAATCACTAGCCATATATTTTCACGTTATTTGGTATTGACCGTATCCCCCCAACCCACTCTCTCTCTCTCTCTCTCTCTCTCTCTCTCTCTCTCTCTCTCTCTCTCTCTCTCTCTCTCTCTCTCTCTCTGTGTCCTTTGTTCTCTCCCTCCTTGTATTCATCCTTCCCTCGAGAACAATCACCTGCCCACCTGAGAGGACACACCTGAGGGCTTAGCGGGACCAGATTATGAAAGGGGAGAAAGTTGGGGAAATATTGGAAGGAGAAAGACAAACAAGAAGCGGCCGTGAGAGGAATGACGGCCCCTTTGTCTTATAGTTTTGTGGTGGTGGTCTTGTTATTGTTGTTATTATTATTATTATTATTATTATTATTATTATTATTATTAGTGGTGATAGTAGTATAGAGGTAGTCGTCGTGGTAGTGGTGATGGTGGTGGTGGTAGTAGTAGTAGTAGTAGTAGTAGTAGTAGTAGGGAAAGTTCGTCAGTTTGGCCATGAAATATTGAGCTCACGTGCAATCTCTCTCTCTCTCTCTCTCTCTCTCTCTCTCTCTCTCTCTCTCTCTCTCTCTCTCTGTAAGCAAACACGTCATCCAGTCCCCTTTTTCCACTCCAATCAAGCATCACCACAACACATCCATAACGATCCACCCACACATTCATTCCTCAGTCAATCCATCAACTTTTTCCCCATCCATTTTTACTCCTGTACATCTCTCTCTCTCTCTCTCTCTCTCTCTCTCTCTCTCTCTCTCTCTCTCTCTCTCTCTCTCTCTCTCTCTACTTGGTCCCAGCTGGCAGCCTTCCCTCCCCACACTACATGATGGACCGGCCTGAGCGGTTCAATAGCATAGCAGCTGTGTGTCACCGGTTCATGGTGTATTGTAGAACCGCAGCGCACCTCACTGTCATTCCAGCGCACCACACCTGTCATTCCAGCGGAGCACATCTGTCATTCCATTTCACCCTCATTACTTCTGCCGCGGGAATGAAATGTGGTAGTGGTAGTGGTGGTGGTGGTGGTGTAATAGTGGTGATGGCGTGTCGGTCTAAAATAATTCCAGTTTGCAATGTTGAAAATATTACTGTCGCGGTTTTAATTCCGTTTCGTAAAATATAGCGCGAGTAATTAGTAGTTGCAAGCTTAATGGTGGGGGCCAGGTAGGTTACAGGTGATAAACACGCTATTGGCAGCGCAGGCGGCAGGTGAGTGTGGGTGAAGAGAAAACGGCCTGCCAGGTGAGTATGTTACAAGCTGGCAGGTGAATGGCAGGGGATTGAGATGTACAGGTAAGGTAAATTTTTAACATGAGTTTGAAAGTTTTAAAAGATGAGGTGCTTTTAATGGTAAGGTGTTTTTTTTTTAAAGGAAAGGGAGTTTTAGAAGATAAATTTATAATGATAGGTGGGTAAAGATATGCTTTAACATTGGAACTGCCACGTGTAGGCCTAATGGCTTCTAGATTTAGAAGTGTGTGTAATTCTATGTCTTATTATGGCTTGACTTTCGAACGACATTAAGAAAAAATTCAGATTTAACAGGTGTATTTTTAATTAATTATATATGTAGTTTTCTGGGTTGTATTTGTATAGTTTTACAATAATCTACATGAGTCACTTTTCTGTATATTGTAGCAATATATTTAGACTTTAACAAGCAATGTCCGTTCATTTTAATATCACTGAGTATGCGTGTCTTAGTCATATTATACACATATATTATAACACAATATACATCCGTGTATGTAATTCTGTATGTGTCTCGTATCTCTCAATGTGAACAGGAAAACTTTATCGCCAAATGTGTTTCGCTCAAATTTACGACAAACATATTTCACCGGAGTAATAATGTAATGCACCTTTCTGTGTCATTGTACTGCAAGCACATCTCGTCTTTTCAGTTGAGCAGTTATGCAACACACCTACACAGCCTTTCATCAGCATAGCGCGGGTCACGCCTCAGATCACAAGGAGCCAGGCAATCAGGGAGAAACAAGCGTGACTCCTTCGCACATTTACAAAAGAGGAGTCGAGAAAACCTTGACTTACTGAGGTTTGATGTTCATGTTTAACTCCGAGACACAATAAGCTTCGGGAATTACACTGAAACATTTTATTGCCTTGGATTCAGATAATACTCCAAATAATTTTCCCTGAACGAAGCTTTGTGAGGCTTTTGAATTCTCTGTACTGCGTCAGGAAATTCAATGATCTCTTTTAAAAGTTACATACAGTGGAATTTTATATTCTTTTATTTGAACCATGGAATTAACCCCTTTTCTTATAATGTCAAAAAGAAATAAGGTCGATGCTCTCTTGAAAATGACAAATGATGGACGTTTAATGCATTTCAATACAGAAATTATCTTCCTCTTTGCGGTTGAAACATAATGAGATCTATATTCTTATTTACAAGCCAAACAACAATAGACATTTTAATACACTGCATTACGTAACATGAAATCTTTCTTCTTCGCTGCACGAACATAACATCACAATTTCCTTAAAAGGCTAACAGAAACAATGAACTCTTTACACACATTAATAAACAAAATGCAACACTCTGTTCTTATTGCTTGAAAAAGTAAACAGGTCGTATTCCCTTAACAAAAAGTAACTACAACTAACACATTCTAAAACGTAGCAGACATTTGAGTATCGCATATATGAAGACTAGACTCACTGCAACACACACACAAACATACACCAACAAAGCGAATAAACTCATGAACTCTACGGACAAAACCTCATGAGCCAGCGAAACATCAAGCGGAGTTCTAATAAAAAGGTAGCATGATTAAAATATCTAAGAATCAATGCGTCTTCAGGTAAATTAGAGGCAAGATAAAGCTAAATCTGCGCCACATGTAAAGCTTTTATTATTAGCACATAGAGAGAGAGAGAGAGAGAGAGAGAGAGAGAGAGAGAGAGAGAGAGAGAGAGAGAGAGAGAGAGAGAGAGAGAGAGAGAGAGAGAGAGAGAGAGAGAGAGAGAGAGAGAGAGAGTCAGATTAGGTCATGTCATACCTTGGCGATCCTCAGGATGTACTGGGAAAGAAGATGACAGGTCAGTAAGAGAATGTATGAACAGTATATGACGAACGAAAAATGACAAAGAAGTAAGTACGGGAATTTATGCGAACAAGATGACAAAGAAAAATAGAATATCTCAAGGTGGAGTCGCAGTTTGAGGAAAATGACAAAGAAAAATACAATATCTCTCTCGTCTGCGTGCGTCTGCGGTCGTTGTTCGCAGCCGCACCAAGACAACTGCTCCCCTCAAGTCACGAAAGTTAATACCAGTTTCTCAGAATAACTTGCCTCCACATCTAACGAGGCCAGCGCACGCCACCACCACGCCACCACCACGCCGCCGCCACGCCGTCACGCCGCCACGCGTCCCTCTTAACTTATGCCACGCCAAACTCACACTTCACCAAATCTTTAACCGTGTAGTTTTATTTTAATAATGAGTAGGACTTTCAAATCACACTGACGAGAGGTACACATATGTATATTTTAGATGAATAACGGGAACTACTCCGCACTGACTCTACGAAATCTTTACGCAAATAACATTCGTAGTATTGTATAATTTTTGCCTTGCATAAGACTAACAAAGCATAACTCATTCGAAACTTACAGGCGAGAAGTAAGAGACATTTTTTACACGAATAATTCATAACACGCTACTCATTCTTCTGGAAATCCTTCAACGAATAGCAACAAGCATACTTCTTATTGACAGTAATAAAAAAATGAAATCACATCCTATTTGACACACGCTGACGAGCAGTAAAGGGAGGCAGGTATAAACAGGTATGTTGTCTTTACCTACACCTGATACCTGAGCAAACATCAACACTACCACTTCGTACTTTCGAGGCCACAGGAATACATGTGAAGATGCATTTGATTACAAGTATATATTAATTAATAGTGGCTTTAAAGGATATTTAGAAGGATAATTTAAAGGATATTTAGAAGAAGAAAGAGGGAAGGAAAGAAAGGAATGAATAAATTAATCTTGAAAGATGGAAAGTAATAGAAAATATAAATGAGACGAAAAACTTTTACTTTTTCACAAAATACAAATCCATATTAAAAGAAATAAATTTTGAACGAGTTAAAATAACGGAAAATTTGATGAAAAACGGGAAATATTTACTTCCTCACACAAAAGAAAACTACATATATTGGCCTCTTTTAACATTCAAAAGACAAAAAACGGGAAACAAAGGAGTGAAAAGAAATCTTGAAGGAGAAAAAGAAATCACGCAAAATATGATGGAAAGACGTAAATTTTGACTTCTACATACAAAAAATCGTCTGAATTTGCCTTTTTCTTTTTTCAAGGTGTTAAGATTTGCAAGTATCAAGTGGCGGGGAGGCCTAGGAGGAGGCTGGCGGGGGGAATACAATTACAAACCAGTAAACGTACCCGATGGCCGCTAAACACACGGTCAAACTGGTGCCACAACACGCAACACTCTCATCTGCACGCAACACGCCCGCAACATTACGCTGCCACTGCACGTAATGCTGAGCGTGTGGCAAGTGTCATTTGTCAAGGAATACACTGGAGAAATTGAATGAGAGAGGAGAGATGGAAAAATAGTTAGATAAATTAATATATAAACAAATAAACAGTTAATGCTGCCATCGAGAAAAAATGAATAAATAAATAAACAAATAAAAATAAATGAATAAAACACTAGAACTCGACAGAAAAATGGATAAATAAAACCATGCAAGAATAATACAATAATGGAATGAAATAAATGAAAAAAATATGCGATACGAGTATATCCAAATCAAACTTTATATAAAAAGAAATCGAAAAAAAATATTAGCGTGTGAAAAAAAAAATCCAAGAGGAGGAGAGAGAGGCATGTACGCAACACACACACACACACACACACACACACACACACACACACACACACACACACACACACACACACACACACACACACACACACAGTCAGTCTTTGCTAGAAATAAGAAAAACAGGAGAGAGAGAGAGAGAGAGAGAGAGAGAGAGAGAGAGAGAGAGAGAGAGAGAGAGAGAGAGAGAGAGAGAGAGAGAGAGAGAGAGAGAGAGAGAGAGAGAGAGATCGTCCCTCAGTGAGCCTCGTTCGTGGACTCTCAAACTTTTGAAACAAGCACAAACGTCCCGAGGAGGACCCGGGGGCACACGCGAGGCAGGGAACGAAGACAGAAGGAGGAGGAGGAGGAGGAGGAGGAGGAGGAGGAGGAGGAGGAGGAGGAGATCGTACATATATACGTTTAAGTGGAAAGTATTTAGTATCTACAGTATTTTCAAAAGTGTTGTACTGTTAAGGTGTGATTTGTGTTATGTTATTTACGTGTTATGTTTGATATGTTTCTTTTACGTGGATCCGACACGACAGCTGGTATAGGTAAGGTGATCATGTCTTGTGTACAGGTGAGAAGACAGGTACACACATACATAGGTACAAAGACAGACAGACAGACAGACAGACAGACAGACAGATACAATTTCACAATGTTATTACACTTCTAGTCCTAGGGCGTTAAAAATAAAGAGAAAAAACAGAAAATATTGAGTTATAAAATATTTCTGTGTGTGTGTGTGTGTGTGAGAGATTTCCCCTCCCTCCCCCTCTCTCTCTCTCTCTCTCTCTCTCTCGTCAGGCCGGATAAGCGAGGGTGTCTTGGTGTGGTTTCCGGATGATATATATGATCGTGTATCTCAGAATTATGATCGTCGCATAAGAAAATTAGATAAGAACTTTTTTGGCTTGAGTCCTATCGCCCGTAGGATATTAATGTGTGTGTCTCCTCTCTCCTCTCCCTTCCCCTCCTTATCTCCCTCTCGGCCGTCTCTCGTCTTTAGTTTCTTTTATTTCTCAAAAAAAAAAAAAAAGGGAAAAGTTAAGATTTTTTATATGATTTTTTTTTTTTGGCCTTATCAAGATTTTATTTTTTTTTTTTTTGACGGGGGTGGAATTTATAGTTTGCCTGTTCCTCTCTCTCTCTCTCTCTCTCTCTCTCTCTCTCTCTCTCTCTCTCTCTCTCTCTCTCTCTCTCTCTCTTTATAGCTGCCACTACTAGCACCACCACTAATATCAAGAAGAAAAAGAAGAAGACGAAAAACAATTACAAATGCAGCAACAAAAACAACAACAACACAACATCAACAACAACAACAACTAATATAATCATTCAAACTTTCCATCTCTCTCACTTGATATTTTTCCCTCAAATCAATTATCGTTTGTGACCGCGAAGTAATCTTTTCCCCTCACGTAATTACCCCGCGTTTGAGGAAGAAAATGACGCAGAGAGAGAGAGAGAGAGAGAGAGAGAGAGAGAGAGAGAGAGAGAGAGAGAGAGAGAGAGAGAGAGAGAGAGAGAGAGAGAGAGAGAGAGAGAGAGAGCTAATACTCATGAAATAATAAAAATAACAGAATCCTTATAAGTAAAAGAACAAAAGCGAGCGAGCGAGAGAGAGAGAGAGAGAGAGAGAGAGAGAGAGAGAGAGAGAGAGAGAGAGAGAGAGAGAGAGAGAGAGAGAGAGAGAGAGAGAGAGAGAGAGAGAGAGGAATTCTGTTCTGGACAGGTAACAAATCACAAACTGGTAAGAACAGATAACCACGATGTGTGTTCCTGAAACTTTCAATACACACACACACACACACACACACACACACACACACACACACAGCGCACCTGTCAAACATTGTCTGATTGAACAGAGTTTTCCTTTCAATAAATTGATGAAACCAGTGATAGCCTGAGAGAGAGAGAGAGAGAGAGAGAGAGAGAGAGAGAGAGAGAGAGAGAGAGAGAGAGAGAGAGAGAGAGAGAGAGAGAGAGAGAGAGAGAGAGAGAGAGAGAGAGAGAGAGAGAGAGAGAGAGAGAATTGAGGCTCCACCAAAAAGAGGAATACTGTTGTAAGCTCCGATGTGGATTGTGAAGCAAGGATGGATAGAGGAGGGGAAAGAAATAAGTGAAAGAGAGATAGAAGGTGGACGGAGGTAAGGGAAGAAAAGAATTCAATAGCACGAGAGCAAATGGGAGATGATTGGAGAGAGGAGCCTGGATGAGAGGAGGGAGAGAGGCATTCTGAAAGGCTATAACTCACACGAATATTTTGCAAATGAACGAAGAGGTATATTTAACAAAACAAGGAACCGGAAAGAAAATAAAAATGGAAGTACATGTCAGAAAACAGAAATAAAAATACAAGAACTAGAAGGTGGAATATGAAGATCTGAAGGAAGGACAAAAGAAGAAAAGGCAATGAAAAAAAAAAAAAAACAGTAATGAGGCAAATAATTAATAGAGAAATCAGAGGAGAGAGTTAAAAAAAATAAGAGAAGGGTTAGAATAGAGGAAGGAAGAAGACCTAAGAAATTATAATAATGAAGCAGTAAATAATTAAAGGAGCCAGAAGGAAATATAACGAAATATAAGGAAGAGGACAAGGATGACACTACAACTACTACTACAACAACTACTACTACTACTACTATCCAAATCCAGGCCAATATACCATGAAAACCTTCCCAGAACCCACCTGATACTCACCCCCAACCCACCCTCCCACCTGCCCGGCCTGCCATCCATCACGGCGGGACAGTGGTCTCCCTGCATCATAATCCCGAATAATTGAGGCTGTCGTGTGTTATTGGTTCAGGTTATTGAAGTCTAATCCCACGCAGCCATATTTAAGTGCGGTTCTGAGACGCATGGGATAGGAAAAAACAAAACAAATAAAAAGATAACAAAACTGGCGCAGATCATGTACAAGTTACGAGTTTCTTTGATTTCATTGCTGGGGGAAAGTTTAGATGTGGGTTGTAAGTGTTTTTTTGAGTAATTTTATGTTTGTTAAGTGATTTTCCGTCTTTTTTGAGTGGTTTGTTGTCTTTTTTTTAATTTAGTCTTTTTGAGTGGCCTGTCTTTTTTTGGGGGGTGATTTTATGTTTCTATAGTGATTTTCCGTCTTTTTTTAGTGATCTGTCTATTTTTGTGACCTGTCCTTTTTGAGTGACTTGTCTTTTTTGAGTGACTTGTATGTTTAGTGATTTCCTGTCTCTTTTTTCGGGTGACCTTTCTATTTGAGTGACTTCCTATCTTTTTCTTAAGTGATCTATCTTTTTTTAAGTGACCTATCGATTTTGAGTGATTTTCTACCTCTTGAATGAGCTCCTGTCTTTTTTTTTGAGTAACTTCCTGTCTTTTCTTTAGTCTGTGTGTGTGTGTGTGTGTGTGTGTGTGTGTGTGTGTGTGTGTGTGTGTGTGTGTGTGTGTATTTAGAAAACGGAGGAATATGTTTGTACTATACACACACACACACACACACACACACACACACACACACACACACACACTCTCTCTCTCTCTCTCTCTCTCTCTCTCTCTCTCTCTCTCTCTCTCTCTCTCTCTGCCTCACACTGATTGGTCCTCGCCACCCACCCAGGGAGAGATGGACGTCTGTAATTGGTGGAGACAATAACTTTGGGCCCAATGGGAACACCGATGATTGGCGGAGATTGCTCTTAGGGGACTGTTATCTGTCAGAAGTGCCGTTAATTGGTGCAGGTAATGGACATAATCTGGTCAGCCTCGTGTGTCTCCCCTGCTTGAGAGAGTAATGAAAGAATGGGGCTGTTTTCCTTATTTTTATGTTTTTTGAGGGTGTTGTAAGTTCTCTTGTTATCTCATATTGTTTCGAGGTAGGGAGGGAGGGAGGAGAGGTAGAGGGAGGAGAGAGAGAGAGGGAGGGAGAGGGAGAGAGAGAGAGAGAGAGAGAGAGAGAGAGAGAGAGAGAGAGAGAGAGAGAGAGAGAGAGAGAGAGTGAGGGTCTTTTTCAGTTTGGCATAGAAAAGTAGATATTTAAAGGCTAATGTTGGCCAAATCTCTCTCTCTCTCTCTCTCTCTCTCTCTCTCTCTCTCTCTCTCTCTCTCTCTCTCTCTCTCCCCACGCGTTCCCACATTCCCACACTGACAGTCTGAGCTCTTGTCGTCCTCCTTCTTTTCCTCTCCTCCCCGCTCCTCTCTCCTTCCCTCGTCCTCTCCTGCTCCTCCCTCCCTCCCTCCGTTCCTCCTGCTCCTAAAAGTGTCTGCAGGAAGTATGCGCCACAGTTTGCGTGCTGGTTTGGTCGCCCAATATGTAAAGCAGTTTTATATAGAAGGATTATCTTGGGCAATACTTTGTGAGGGTCCGAATAGCCACCTTGATATTTCCTCGCAAGCGTCTGCCGAGGAGAGAGAGGGAGAGGGAGAGGGGTTTGAGGTGGTGGTGAAACGAGGAAGGAAAGAGTGGAGGAGATGAGTGGGTGTGTTGGAGATAAGGAGGAGAGAGAGAGAGGAAAGGAGAATGAGAAGAGGATGTAAGTGGTAGGAAGAGGAGGATGTGAGGTTATTGGTGATGAGAAAGGAAGGAACAGAAGAGAAGAATGAAAAGGACTAGAGTGGAAGGAAGAGAAAGGGAGGATAGGCTGGTGTGGGATGAGGGGGAAAGGGAGAAGGAAGAAGGAAAGATGAAATGGAGGACTATTGAATTATAAGGAGGAAAGTAAAGGAGGAGAGTAAAGAAGAATGAGAATAGGAGGGAAGAGGATATAAGAGGAAACAAGGAGGAGAGGGTGGTAGGAACAGCAGAATAGGAGAGGGAGAGAAAATAATCAAGGAAAAAGATAAGGAAGATAGAGTGAAAGAAAAGATGGGAGGCTACTTTGAACGAAGAGAAAAGGAATGGAAGATGAATAAAAATTAAGAAAAAAGGAAGAATAAGAAAGGAATGAATGGGAGAAGGAAGGAAAGTTGGTTGGGATGAGGAGAAAAAGGAATAGAGGATGAGAAGAAAATAGTAAACCAGGAGAATAAGAAAGAAATGAGAGGAGGATGAGGAGGAGGAGGAGGAGCTGGAGTCCTACACGTGAATCATTCCTGTCAGGTATTTGTGTGAGTTTCCAGAGGCGGGTCCCAAAAACGCATCCCCGGCTTGTCAAACTTGCGCCCCCCTACAGAATTTTGCGAGCGAGGCAGCGGCGTCGTGGCGAGAAATCTTCAAGGATACACGGAAAAAAACGGCGAATATTTTACCATTTCCGCGCCCAACTGAGCTACTTCCCTCCCTCCCTCGCGCCTTCCCTTAAGCTTTTGGCAAGAAAGTTTTCGGGTCTCGAGTCTCGGGTCTCCTCCTCCCTCTAATTCCCAGCCTGCCATATGGTGTTCCCGCGGCCCCTCCTCCAAAAACTCACCGGTAACTCTTGTAAATTTCTTATGCATAATATTATCGCGTCTACTCAGCGTGTTATGTGATTGAGCGGCAGTTTTGATTTATTTGTGGATATCATTCAGGTTTTTCTTTGTATAAATCTGTTTCTTTTCCTTTTTCAATTAGGTTATGGTGTATTTTTTATATATATTACAGCTTTTATTTGGTTTCGTGTTGTTGGGTGATTTCGATTTATTTAATGTCATTTTTCTGTGTTTCCTTGTACTGATGACGGTTTCATGCAGCTTCACTTGTCTTCTTGTGTTCTCTCTTATGTAATCAATGAGTTTCTCCAGTAATTAGTTTCTTGTGTACTTCTCATAGAAAAAAATTTAGTTGACAATTTTGATAGATTTGTGATTTTTTTTATTTATTTATCTATTTATTTATTTTTTTAGATGTCTGGAAGTGGGTTGTCTTACAGTAGGTATCAAGCACATGTAGTCCTTACATGACATTATAATTGACAATTTTTACTTATTTTTCCCTGTTTTTTCCTGTTTCTGTTGACAATAAAATGTAACCCGTTTTCTTCACATCCTAAATATTTTTTTTCTTCTTTTTTTTTTTTTTTTTTTAGCATTCACTTGAACGGTTTTATTTATATGAGTAAGTACGAGAAAGAAGTCCTAATGTGTCAATTTCCGTAAATGAGACGGAGAACAGTAATATTTTGTCCCTTTCCGTAAATATCAATAAAAAAACAACTCTGTTCTATTTCCATATATATAAGAAGCCCTACAGTGATCCTTTCAGTAAATATGAGAAGTCCTACTGTGTCCCTTTCCGTAAACATGACAAAGAGATCCTATTTTCCTCACCTCCCCAGCGCCTCCCATGCTGCAATATACCTCAACACCTCAATCGTTCAGGTGAGGCGCACGGCACGCTTGCCATAACGAGTCAGTGACCAGGTAAGTCAGGTATGCTAGATTACCCTCAGTAACCCGCCGGTAGTGCGTAATAATTAGGTGATTAACGACATAGGTAAGTATATCTATTATTCGTAAAATTCTCTTGCTTGCTTATTTAGGAGTCGTGGGTTGTTTTAAATTTGTTAATAAAAGTCTGGGGCTTATGAATTAATGTAATGGTGTTATGAAGGGGTGTGATGCTATGGAGGGGTTTAACAGGTGATTGGAGAACGTAAGTAAAGAGGGACATAACACAAAAAAACCACAAACATACGTACACAGACACCACGATAGGGAAATACATAAAAACACATACACAGACAGAGAGAAAGATAGATACATGAATAAAGAGAGAAATAGACACATCATTAGATACATAAACAGACTGACAGATAAAAAAGATAAACAGATTCACAAACAGATATCAGATTAACTAAAGCAAGTAAACACCATCACTAAATACCACCTACACACACACACACACACACACACACACACACACACACACACACACACACAAGCATACCTCCCCCTCTTCCCCCAACACACAAGAGGTCTTCCCGCTGAGTTTCTTCCTGGGAACAGTTTTAAAATTAGTTTATCTCGCACAACCTGGCGCTCGTGGCCCAAAAGTTAGCTCATGCCGGCGGCCACTCTGCTTCGTCCCGCCTCGTTGCCTTTCCACATTTGCATCCCATTGAGTGGATCGCAGACAGAGTGGCGGCGTTAAATATCCATCTAAAGGCTGCGCGTGTCTTAATCCACTTCGGGTAACAAGATTTTAAGCAGTAATTTAGGCGACCAATGGCTTCTCTTGTCCCTCCTTATATAATGTATTAGGTATTCATTGCTATCTGTATGTTTTCCAAAGTGACTGATAAGGGAAAATGGCGGAACATGAAGGGGTAAAAAGAAAATATGGACGCACGATGCAAAATGGATAAACAGAGGAAAAAACGAAGGCAGGAGAAGATGAGGGGAAAAATATGCTATCAAAATGAGCGGATGAAAGAGAGTGAGGGGAGATAAACAGAAGTGAAGCGTGACGGAGAGGCGAAATGGGATATGATGGAGGAGGAGGAGGAGGAGGAGGAGGAAAAGGAAACAAGGACAAGAGGCCACAAGAAAGAAGATAACAACAAACCAGAGAAAAAGGGAGGAGAGAGAGAAGGAAGAAGAAACCAAATGGAGGAAGAGAGCGAAGAGGGGAGAAAAGAAGACAGGAGATGGAGTGTGGGGGAGTTAAGTGTGAGTGATGATACTAAGTCAATACACGGAGCGGCCGCCACCCATGCCATCCGTGTCTAATGAAAAATAAACAGCGGGGCCTCGGGTTACTTTGAAGGTGGTGGTGGTGGTGGTGGTGGTGGAGGCTAAATATTATAGGAGTGTTCGTGCGAGCCAGATAAGGTAACCAATTATCTCAGCGTCACGGCGGAAGAAATACAATGCTTGGTAGTCTGCGGGAGATGGTTAATTAAGAGACTCTCCTCCACTTAGTTCAGAGAGTGGAAGGGGAGTTAGGTTAATCCACTGTAAACCCAACAAGTATTTCCTCCCAAATTTAATCACAAAAGCTAGACCATTACGAGAGGTACAAAGAACACATCCTTCCCTTTCGTTGGTTCACTGGGCACTGACTAATTTCACTCAATCCCCACGTCTTATAACCGAGTGACGCCACGAAATCCTCACATCCCATTGGCTGAGAGATACCACTAGGACCAATCCCCTTGCAGCAAGTCCCTTGGGTAGATAATGGACCAATCACGTGGCGGGAATCAATGAGGAGCAGAGTTTGTGTCTACGAAGGAAGTTTTGGTGATAAGGGAGTTTTAAGGAAGGAAGAGAGAGAGAGAGAGAGAGAGAGAGAGAGAGAGAGAGAGAGAGAGAGAGAGAGAGAGAGAGAGAGAGAGAGAGAGAGAGAGAGAGAGAGAGATATGGCAAGTCTCCTTTAACCCTCATTATTTTTTGTGCAAGAGGAGGAGGAGGAGGAGGAGGAGGAGGAGGAGGAGGAGGAGGAGGAGGAGGAGAAGGAGGAGGAGGAGGAGGAGAAAGAAAATCGAAGAGGAAAATTAAAAAGAATAAAGATGAAAACAACAGAAAAATAATAAGACGAAACATACACACACACACACACACACACACACACACACACACACACACACACACACACACACGTTCCCAAAGTAAATACTGAGTGAGAGGAAACTTTCTAAACTTTTCATGGCATTTTAGAGGGTTGGAATCCCCCTTGAATCCTGCAGAGAGAGAGAGAGAGAGAGAGAGAGAGAGAGAGAGAGAGAGAGAGAGAGAGAGAGAGAGAGAGAGAGAGAGAGAGAGAGAGAGAGATAACACATCACACTGCCACAATATTTACCACCACCATCACCACCACAGCAACACTAGGATGACCGAGTGGGTGTGAGTGGATGTCACAGGAAGGCGAGGAGAAGAAGAGGAAAGACAATACCGCAACAGATTCCAATGCCTTCATCAGCACAACGAGACCCGGAGTTTGTGGGCGCGTTGTGGCTTCAATAGAGCCGCCCGCACGCGACGTAAACACACACACACACACACACACACGACACACACACACACACACACACACACACACAGTAGGAAGAAAAGGTCGCAGTAGTAGTGATGGTAGGAGGACGAGGACGAGGACGAGGAGGAGGAGGATAAACAAAATTAAAACTTCAAAAAACATAAACAAACAATATATAAGACGCACACACACACACACACACACACACATTTCCTAGACAAGCATGAGGGAAAAATAAATCATGTAATAATTTGAGTAAGAATCACATTAGACATCCACACGATAAAATAAGTCATACAGAAATTCCACCCCAAACTTGAACACAGAGAAAAGGGAAGGATGGAAGAAACTGAAGAAAACGAAGGAATAATAAACTGAATGGATGAAACAGACACGAGAAAAAGAGAGTAAAAAGAAGCAAAGAACCATTCCAAACTTGAATATGAGAAGGAAAAGTAAATCACAAGAATTATGTAAAAAAATAACATGTAGTTTCGTAACAAAATCTGAAAATAAGAACAGGGGACAGAGAACACGCGAATAAAATAGGAGAGAGCAAAAAAAAAAAAAAAAGGATAATTTCTGGATTTACATAAGGCGATGGATGTGACAGAAGGGAAGAATGACATGGAGGAAGCAGGGGGCAACATGTATGCGTCTTTAATATCATCTGACGTAAAGAATTAGGAAATATGGAAGAAAAATTATGACATACAGAGAGAGAGAGAGAGAGAGAGAGAGAGAGAGAGAGAGAGAGAGAGAGAGAGAGAGAGAGAGAGAGAGAGAGAGAGAGAGAGAAACTAACGACACACTTTAAAATGCAATAAAAGGAAAGCACAAAGAGAAAGAGAATGCAAGAGAAAGAGAAAGAAAATCCCACGCAAATTTGAACACAGGAAAAGAAAGTAAGAAGAATATAAAGATACGAAACAATAATCATAAAAAAAGAGATTATTCGGTAAACAGCAAATTATTTAGTGTATGGTAATGGGAAACACAATAAGACAAATGATGCATCGTCTATGAAATTATGATTATGTTGTGAGACTGTGGATAGCCGTGAGTGATATAGGATACTGTAACACTATGAGGATGAGGCAGAATATGGATGGGTAATGAAAAAAAAAAAAGTGGATTCTATTGAGTTATGAAGACCATTGTGACGCTGAGAAGATAAAGGGATGCTGTGAGTGTACTATTAGAAGCTGTGTGTGTTTAAAACAGTGATGAGATGCTGTGATGCTCTGAACATGAGATGCTGAAGCTGTGATGGTACTATTACATGTGAAAGAGAAGCTGTGTGAATGGGTGAAGTTGAGAGGATGAATTGCTGCGATATACAAACTATGCGTCTGCGAAGCTGTGGAAATGAGGGAGTGAGTGTGCTGTGAGCTGTGAGGGCTAGAAGCGAATGAGATCGAGTAGGTATATGACATTTAATAAGAGATGTAACGTGAACGAGTGAAGGTGACAGGTCGAATAGCTGTGATATAGATATTATGAGTCCGTAAAGCTATATAAATGAGGAAGTGAGGGTACAAGTCCGCGGATCTGTGAGGGTGAGAAGCGAATGAGGTGGCGTGGGTATATGGGGGGTGAGGATGCGGGTAAGAATGAAGGTGGTGCAAAGGATCGCAGCGCCTAACTGTGGCTTTCAGACCGCTAGCTGCGTCCCGAATATCTCAATATCGGATATCGGGGTGTCGGTTTCCAATAGGGAGCCTTGCCCTTTCTCTAAATACCTGCTCCGCCGCCAGCCCGAGAAACACACACACACACACACACACACACACACACACACACACACACACACACACACACACACACACACACACACACAGAGATACATCACAGTCTTCTACACCTACAGGATATACACATGACATCCGCACCCGTATCCGCATTTAAGAAGCATCAACTTAATCAGAATCCGCACCAGGCTATCTGGGAATTACCGAAACTCTTTTTTGTTTGAGTTAGTGAGGTTAAGTGAGTTCTGCTGTCAATATTTTATCAACTTCTCTATCTACAATAAAAATACATCTCCAGTCCATCTCAAAATCCAGAATTCTAAACTAAATCCT
>NC_087185.1:5167500-5190000 GCF_035594125.1 Scylla paramamosain
CTTCACACTATCTACTATTCATATTTTGTATTTTTCAACATAATGGAAGAGAAAGAAAAACTAACCTAACCTATCATAACATAACATTCCCTTATTTCTTATACCTAGAGGCCTAACCTACCACGTTATTTTCACAGTAGTAATAACATACATTTAACAGACTTCCCACTCATACTGTTGTTGTTGTTGGTGGTGGTGGTGGTGGTGGCGGTGGTGGAGGGGAACTGAAGCACCACCAGCCGTGTAATCTAAAGACTAAATCGAAAGCTTCCCCTTGAAGCCCTCCTCCCCTTCACCCTCCCCCCACTGGACTGCGTGAAGCCTTGAGGAGGCACCGACAGGAGTAATACATTCTCTCTCTCTCTCTCTCCTCTCTCTCTCTCATCTCTCTCTCTCTCTCTCTCTCTCTCTCTCTCTCTCTCTCTCTCTCTCTCTCTCTCTCTCTCTCTGCATCAGTCTCCCTTTCAGCATCACTTCGCATCACCAGCACATAAGGACCAATTAGCAAAGCCACCTCAAGCAGACTCACGCCCTTGTCACCTCTGAGGACTCCAGCACTTGTCCCTATCTTGCCCCGTCACGTATGCAGCAGAGAAACCTAAGGGCACAACAGCCAATTAAATTTTATCACCAGGAACTTTGCCTTGTTATGCGGTGGTGGTGGTGGTGGCGGTGGCGGTGGTGGTGGTGGTGGTCCTAGTCCCTACGCCCTCTTGGGACTCTAATAAGGGGGCAGACAGGTGTGGGCCCTCCTATGACAGGTAATTTATCACGGTAATTGAGTTTATGCTCTCCTAAGGCTGAGGTTTAATATTGTTTTCTTTGATGTATAATTTTTTTGTTAATGTTGTTGCTTCTTGAGGGATGAAGGGAGAGAAAGGGAGGAGAGAGAGATGATTTGTCGCTAAGGATCCAATTCAATTCTTTCGATTTCTTTATTCTCTTCAGCCAAGTTCCAAGTACAGTCTATTATCCTCTTCAGTACTCTCTATTCCCTATTTTCATCAATACAAAAAATGAAAACTCTAATACCACCTTCAGAGTGTCTCGGACTGTATTTCGTTTAATGATTTATTCTTACTACTTTACTTATTCTTAACGCCTAATATTCATTCTTACTACTTTTCAATGATCTTTCCTCACTACGAGTAAAAATGAATCAGCAACTGTCACACATTCATTACTAATCAATTGGTTTAATACATCTTCACTTTAGTAAATGTCCTACCGCGTATTGTTTTGCAGTCCAGTGTATTTCCTCACCTGATCCCACCTTTCCTTCAGCACCTTCACATGGTAACCTATTATATCCTATTCATATCCATAAAAAATTAGACAGATCGGTCGGGAACAGCTATTCTGAACATTAACCGTGTCTTGTCCTGTGCTATTTTCATCACTTCCCTCAGCGCCTCACCTCCCTGACGCACGACAAATCCGCCTGAACAAAAAAATCACGTTTTCTTCTCTTTTCGTCACCACCAGTCGTCACCATCTCTTCCATCACCACCACTCACTAAATATAGAGCTACGCCACCCACTTGATTCCCTCGTGGAGATAGAAAGTGGTGTTACACAAGTCTCTTCTCTCTCTCTCTCTCTCTCTCTCTCTCTCTCTCTCTCTCTCTCTCTCTCTCTCTCTCTCTCTCTCTCTCTCTGTAGTCACCCCATTCTCCTTCTCCTTTGTATTATTTCCTTTTTCTTCGCTATTCCTTCGTTCCCTTCAGACTGGCGGGGTAAATCATTCCTCGCCTCCTTGGAATGTCTAAGAGTGACGCTGATTGCAAGGCGCTGGGATGCATCTCTGGCACTGTGTGTGTGTGTGTGTGTGTGTGTGTGTGTGTGTGTGTGTGTGTGTGTGTGTGTGTGTCCGTAATCCCAGTAAATGTGTATACCGTTAATGTTCTCTCTCTCTCTCTCTCTCTCTCTCTCTCTCTCTCTCTCTCTCTCTCTCTCTCTCTCTCTTCGATAAAATCAAGGAAAACTAGCCAAATATTCCATAAAAAGAGTATATATCTCCGTCAGAATCACAAAGAAGACAAATTGCAGTTAAACACAAATATATAATGTTATGAAATGAAATCCTTAAGAAAAAAATGAAAAGCTAGCAAAGTACACAAAGAAAAGTAAATATTTGTCAGAATCGAAAAAAAAAAAAAAGACAAACTACAACACACCTTTCTATAGTAATAGCATGTATAAGGTAAAGGAAGACAAGGAAAACCAAAAAAAGTACTCCATAGCAAATGTTAAAATTCTCGCGTCACAAAAAAAAAAAAAAAAAAAAAAAAAGGAGCGACAAACTCCACGTCTTTCCCGCACTAATATACGACAAGTCCACATTCCACATCTGTCAGCCAGGTGGAATCATAAATCCAAACACACCTGAAAAATTCCACTGCTTCCTGGCGCTTCATTCCTTCAGGTAATCCCCATATCCTTCTCCTTCTCCTTCCCCTCCTTCAAACTCCTCGTGCCAGCTGGTCCATCCTCCTTTCCTCCCATCCCTTTCCTTCCTCCTCTTCCTCCTCCTCGTCTGAGCTTCTGTTATGTTGGGGATTGCGTGGGAAGGCGCAGGTGGTACGAGAATGTTGCATGACAAGCCTAAACCCTCTAGACCACGCCAGGACCTCCCTCTCCCTCTCGCTCTCCCTCCCTCCTGCCCTTCTTGCCTTCCCTCCTTGCCTCGCTCCTCACTCCGTCTTATTCCTCCTGTTGGTCTCTCGTCTCCCGTCCCAGCCTGTGCTTAAGTCAGTTCCTGTACATTTAGTTTAGTTCCTCTCTCTCTCTCTCTCTCTCTCTCTCTCTCTCTCTCTCTCTCTCTCTCTCTCTCTCTCTCTCTCTCTCTCTCTCTCTCTCTCTCTCTCTCTCTCTCTCCACGTGTTTCTACGAAAGAGAAAAGCTGAGGTAAAAAAAAATAGAGTATAATAAGCGCTTAGTGTCATGTTTTCTTTTATTATGATGGATGGAGGATTTTTTTATATATTTATTAATGTAGAAGTTTTAGCAGAGTTCTGAACTGCTTACACTAAAAGAGAGAGAGAGAGAGAGAGAGAGAGAGAGAGAGAGAGAGAGAGAGAGAGAGAGAGAGAGAGAGAGAGAGAGAGAGAGAGAGAGAGAGAGGAGAGAGAGAGAGAGAGAGAGTAGACAGGAGAGGAGAGGAGAGGAGAGTAAAGGAGAGGAGAGGAAGGGAGAGAGGGAGGAGGAAGAGGAGGAAAAGTTGAAAAGTTCTCTACGGACGACCATATTCTAGTTTTGTTTCGACTTTCCAAAATACAGAAGAGGGAGAGAGATAAAAAAAAAATCGAGGGTTGGTTCTTTAGCTGACAAGGAGGACGAGGACTAAGAGGAGGCGGAGGAGGACGACGACTACAAAGTTGACGAAGTTTTCTCATCTAGACAATCGAGAACTTGTGGCCATATAAAACGCAAGAAATGAAAGCCCCAGGAACCTTCATCACACACAGTACCTCGAGTTATGGACGGACGCGGTACTTTCTTCTATTATTCAAACTTACGCTGACTCGTCGAGAAATAGCGAGTCTGAAAGTTTGAGGGTCCATAAGAAGGGGCGAGGGGGACCAAAGAGGAACGAGATGTGAAGAGAAGTGTCAAGGCAAGGGTGGTTTTCGCTGACTATAGTGCGGTTGAGTGTGTGGATGAAGTGTGGAAAGTACGGTTGAAGTGTTAAGTTGGAGTAGAGTGGGGGTGGAGTGGGTGGAGCAGATAGGTATATTGAAATGGTATGGTGTTGATGTGGGTTTGTATGCATGTGTGAAGATGAGTGTGTGTGTGTAGGAGAGGTGAGAGTAATGAGAGGTTTGATGTAGAGCATAGTGAAGAAAGGTAGAAAGTATGTGTCAGTGGAGGATGTATGAACCGGAGGGAGAGAATGAACACAAGAACTGAGATGGAGTAAGACGAATGAAAAAGACTAAGATGAAAATGATAGAGAATGAGGGACGGTGACGCAGGAATACAATGATTTAAAATGCTTAACAATACCAACAAAGCAATCAAGAAGGTACATGAATTACAGCAGTCAGTATACATAATAAGTGTAATAATGACACATAACTAGTTCAAATAGGGCAACTAACTCGAGTCATTTACAGGTGACATTCAAGAAGGTGAATATAAGACTGAAGTGATATGAGAGACTGGAAGTGGATGGGAATATTTCAACACTTCACCTCCACATCTGCAGCGCTACGGAGATCATTAGAGCGAGAATAGAATCTGAAGGCCTCAGTGTGTGTGTGTGTGTGTGTGTGTGTGTGTGTGTGTGTGTGTGTGTGTGTGTGTGTGTGTGTGTGTGTGTGTGTGTGTGTGTGTGTGTGTGTGTGTGTGTGCGCGAGTGCGTGCGTGTGGGTGTAATAATAAGAAGAATCCGCTGCTCTAATTCAATAAGGGGATGAAAAAAGTGCTAACAAATCTGAGCCTCATGTGTATTGATCGCATTTCCTTCACTATTGAAAAAAGAAGGCCGCGCGGGAAGCCTTCGTCAGCGGGAAGAGCGGCACGTCCCTCCCTCTCCCCTGCCTGCGTTCTACTGACGATGATCATAAGACGCGTGAGGCTGTGGGAGGCAATCACATTCAAACTCAATTCCCGCCTTGATTATCTCAGCAGGAGGAGCACGTGTTGGGTACAAGCCGCTGCGATATTACTTTCCAGCGTGGGCGTCACCTGCGAACTCTGAATATAGAGTGTGCAGGTGTTTTCATTACGTTCTTAGCGGCATTTTCAGGTAAGGCAAGCACGCAGGGAGGTGTGTGTGTGTGTGTGTGTGTGTGTGTGTGTGTGTGTGTGTGTGTGTGTGTGTGTGTGTGTGTGTGTGTGGGTTTAAAGCGATATCCTGTTACTGTTGTGGAAACAATTACCAGTTCTAGAGGGGAAAAAACGCGTGATAAAAGAGGAGGAAGGTATAATGAGGAAGACGTGGCAGGATGGAGACAGAGCGACGCGCGAAGCTGTGTGTCCTGATGACATTATCGCCTAACAAAGGCAATGACTCGTCTCTGAAACATGATTAGGTGGGCTCGCCTTTCTCTCTCTCTCTCTCTCTCTCTCTCTCTCTCTCTCTCTCTCTCTCTCTCTCTCTCTCTCTCTCTCTCTCTCTCTTTCGGTCGGTGCACTTTTCATCCTACCCCTATTTTTCTCCTCCTCAACCTACTTCTTCCTAACTTCGGTTCACTTCTAAGAGCATCCTCCTCTGCCCTGCATCACTTCACCGCCTCATCAGTGACTTCCTGCAGTATCCCAGCCTAACCTCACTTCACAGGAGTAACGTTATACAGATAAGATAAAACTGTAATAGCACAGTAAGTATTAAAGTGTACAGGAAATGCACTCATGCTACGTGCATTAAGATATTAGCATCACGATAAATGTTCTTAATAACGGAGATGCAGTTCGTGGGATGGGAGGGAAGAGAGAAGACTTAGTCTCCTTCCTCCCCTCCTATTCCGCTTTCTTACATTCAGTATGTAATGCATTTAATTAATCAGAGGTATGCCTAAATGAAACCTGATAAATATCTTACTGCGCAAGCGCACACACACGCGCCATGTCCAATGAAAGAATTCAATATAATGCTAATTAATTTAAATTTAGAAGCAATAACATCATTGCCAGACATGACGAATAATAAATTACTCTGAAGGCTGAAAAGGTGCTTTGATAAATTATGTGTATGAGTGTCCCGCTAAATGAGTGTTTGCTCGCACCCAGCTTGGTAATCACTCCCCCCAGGCACGGGACTCTCCACAACAATGGTGGCAGCGGTGGGATACACTCGAGTTGAAAAGTCACCGGCGCTCCAGGGAATCGTGATTTGTGAGTGGGAGTTTCCACGTGGCGACCTTTGGTTACTTACCGGCGAAGTAGGCGACGAGGGCGGTGAGGATGGCGCACAAGATGATGAGGGCAATGGAAGTGCACTTCCACGAGCATCTTTCCCGCCACGTCTTGCCCAAGTGGAGGCCTCGGCCGGAGAAGGAGGCAGCGGAACCAAGCGCTAGGTCGTTCCTGACCGCGGGCAGCGTCAGGGGACCGGTTCCTGGGGCAATGGAGCCCTTCTGAGAACCGAGAGTTCCTAACAGCCTGTAGGGAATGAAGGGAGAAGGAAGTTTAGGGTTAATTCATGTGTGCAATATTCCACTAAAAATTCCTCCTCGTTCCTTATTAATCTACGTAACGATGCTTGGGACCTGGAGGGAAAAATAAGTGCCGGGGAGGAAGGAAACTAAGTAAACTTAAATACCTGAGGAAAAGGTAAGGAAGACTTGCAGTGGGAGGGTAACTATCAGTACGGGTCGGGGGGGGTTGAAGGGAAGGTCCGCTACTATTCGTATTAATTTTGGTGAAAGTCGCGAGTGTGAGGGAGTTGGGAGAAGTTAGCAGGAAGTTGGATAATGAATATATTGTTGGCCGCGACACCCACAATGGGGACCCTTCCTGTGGGGCGAGTTTAGACGGCCTATTGGAAAGTGATACAGCCTCGTACCGCACCCCATCTCACCTCTCTCTCTCTCTCTCTCTCTCTCATCTCTCTCTCTCTCTCTCTCTCTCTCTCTCTCTCTCTCTCTCTCCCTCTCTGCAAAAATAACTGATGAATGGCTCAGCACCCAGCGCACGGAAGACAAAAGTTTGATCTTAATGGACGTTTCTGGAGGAGGTCTGCCGCTCGTTACCTCGTCGTCAAGGGAACCTCAACAAGGACCCTGACATCAGACAGAGAGAAGGAGAGAGAGGAAGCGGGAGAGGAAGGAGCAAATTCCACGAGGACAGTAAACACTTGATGCTGCGGACAGCGACACCAAGAGGTCCTCAGCTCCTCCTTTACTTCCAAGACAAGAAAACAACGGAGATAAAATTTGATGCTGCCAGAAGGACAAACACCTAACATGGAGGAGGCATGAATGAGAGAGAGAGAGAGAGAGAGAGAGAGAGAGAGAGAGAGAGAGAGAGAGAGAGAGAGAGAGAGAGAGAGAGAGAGAGAGAGAGAGAGAGAGAAGGCAAGGTACAAGCCAAAATACGACTCCAGAATAAGTAATAAAGACAAAACAAAGAAAAAAAGAGAAAATGCAAAATAAACAAAAAAAATACTTGTACAATGACAAAAGAGACAGGAACCTATAAAAAAAAAAATACATAAGGAAGGAAAAGTATGGAGGGAGGGAAGGAGGGAAGAAGGGAGGGAGGGAGGGAGAGATGAAGAGGGAGGTATGGAGGCAGAAGGCAGGTGTGGAGGGAGGAAAGGGAGTGAGGGAAGGGGTTATAAAGTGACCTGATCACCCTAAATGGGCCCTGATGGCCTAATATGGGAGGCTGCCGCGAGTAATTCAATTATGAAGATGGCCATAGAATGTTAATTACGGACAGCCACAGTGGTTAACGACGTGCGCGGACCCACCCTCACCACCACCACCACCACATCCACCAACACTAACGCAACCATCACCACCACTAACACTGAAGCCACCAGCACGACCATCAACCACCACCTCAGAAACTGTGAGTAAGACATACCAGCATCACCTTTATCCCCACAAACAAGAACCCAACCATCACCATCATCACCACATACATTCTCACTATCATCACCGCCACAGGGAGACAAGCCACCATCACCTCTACCACCACCACCACTATCATTACCACCAGTAAGAGGACAAGCTTCATCACCATCACCATGAATTGCCACGAAATGGACCTCATCACCACCACAATCACCACCATCACAACACGGTCAAAACACAGTAACTCTTCACCATAAAATAAACACACACAAAAATTCTTACAGTTCATTAACAAACATCTTTTCTGTAACAACCACAACTGAAGAAACAAACCAAACTATAAAAAAAAAAAAGAAAATTAAAATCCTACAAAATAATAATTACTACCAAGAAGTCCAGATTTACCATTTTCAAAACAATGAAACCACAACAACAACTATTACTACCATGACTACCACCAACACCATCCGATTTCCGTGACTTGCCACTTGAGACCAGACACTCGAAGGTCACATAACACTAAGAGAGGCTAAGCTAAACAGTTACGGGTCAGGGTTCAGTAAATCACTATTCTGAGCGACCCTTAATGGCCCCTTCCTGTTTGCCTGAATGGTGGTCTTTGAGATGAGGACGTGGGAGGGAGACAGGTGAATACCCCGCTGCACTATTCATTGACTGGGGGAGACTGGGGGAGACTTGGGGAGTTGAGGAGGATTAAGAAATGAAGCGATGTATGAATGTGTGTGTGATGTGTGATCAGAGCAATGGTTTATGTTATTATTCAGTTTCTTATGCTATTTTTTCATTCTTCATCAAGGTAATCCCCAGTTATCTTAGGATTTGTTTAAACTGTGTGATTCAAAGGATGATTGTTTTTAGATTTAATTTATAAAGAAGATAATTTTTCTATTGTATTTTTTTTTCTTTCCATGTGTGTCTATCGTCATTTCTTTTCTATATCTTTACTTGCCTATATAGTGATGATGGTGATGGTTGTAATGGTGAAAGAGAGAGCAGATGTAAGCTGCTGTTTTCTTTTATAAAACTTATATTGTCTACGATTTCAGCAGCGCGCGCGCACACACACACACACACACACACACACACACACACACACACACACACACACACACACACACACACACAAAGCCATTACCAGCATCACAGCGCCTTAACCAGGACAAACACACTCCCTGCTACACCCTCCCCACACTAAGCTACACTCCACATAATCCACCAGGCGCTGCAACACTCCGCTATAAACACGAGGATAATTAAGTCCCTGTCAAGGATTCCGAAGAAGTCACCGTGATATTAGGACACTCTACAGATCCTCAGGGGTGGGTAGGATGTCACCAGTTTCCTGTACCTCCCCTGGGACCTGCCCCTTAAGTCGTACCCTAGCTCACCGTACCATCAGCATCATCACCATCATCACCATCACCTTGAGAAAATGCAAATGCCCCGCCGCTGGAATCAGATAGCGGGGCCAATTTCCCTCAAACAGCTCTCTTTGATTACTCCTGCCTGGCTCTCCCTCAGGCTCGTGGCAGGGGATTCTCGGCTCTACGGCGGCCTGCTGGAGGGTCGAGAGGCATGTGCTCGTGATCATTGTCTTTAGGAAGCAAGGAGCAGCAGCAGGCGCAGGTTTTAGCGGCTCTGGATGAGGTAGGTATAATGTGCTGGTCTTTCCCATGCCGAGTTTATAATGACTGCCATCACGGAAGTACATGTGTTAACGGCGCGGTGCCAGACGCTGCTCCACACTCCAGACGCTGATAAGACCAGTGCCACACACCATACGGGCACAGCCATTGACTACCACCCCTGTCCCTCTCCTCTCGCCCACCGTCATTACTACCACCAGGCGAGGTTCGTTTACTTGTTTACTGGCGAGTGCTCACATGGGTTCCCTTTAACACCTCGTAACGTTTTCTTTTTTCCTCTCTCACTTTTTTAATAGCGATTTTCTTTCCATGTGATTTCGTTGGATTTTCTCTTATTTATCCGCTGTTTGGTTATTCTAGTTTATCTCTAATATTATCCTTTTATTATCTCCCGTTCTCTTCTTTTTATTCCTATTTTCTTAGTGATTTCCCTTGGTATATTTGTCCCTCTCTTCAGACTGCTTCAGTTTGACTAGCAATGTTTTCTTTCCTCCAACGCAAGCAAGTTAGGTTAAATGGGGCTAGGTTAGATTAAATTAGATTATGTAATGTCAGGTTAGGTTAAGATAGGTGAGGTAAGGTAAGATAAAGTAAGGTTACATCAGGTTACGTTAGCTTAGGTTAAATTATGCAATGTTAGGTTAGGTGTAGTTACGTAAGATAAGGTAAGATAAAGTAAGGTTAAATTAGGTTAGATTAAGTTATGCAATGCTAGGCAGTGTGTGTGGTGATGAGTCTTCTATTGATACCCTTCCCTCCACCATCCTGCCTCCCTACGTCCCCCTAGCGGCCCTGTTGAGGCTCTCCCAGAGTCTTATCAGTAGTCAGGCCCTGCAGCGCCGCTTATGGCCTGCCGTCGCCCTAAGCCACTTCCTCATCCACTCCTCGCCTCACCACCATACCAAAAACTCTCCCTTTTTTTTTCCCATTTTTTTTTTCAAGGTTTTACAGCACTCTTGTAAGACTGTATCCATGTAATTGTGTTTTAGGATGCAGGAGATGAAACTACAGGATCACTAACCTAAGTAGAATGTGAAAGGTATGTCGAAAAAAATAAACAAGTAATAGAAAGGGAATAAGTTGATAAATTAAGTGTTGAATTCTATAAAAAAAAAAATATCAAGATTCACACAAACAAAAAAAAAAATAACAAAATACAAAATAAAGGGATAAATGAAGTGATAAATTGTATAAAAAATACTAAATAGAATTCACACCGCCCAAGAAGTACCTAAATAAAATAAACTAACAAACAAATAAATAAAAAAAAAATAACAAGTATCAGGTAAAGATAAACTCGTGACTCACCTGGGCTGGGAGTTATTGACGGACAAGTAATCAGGTGTGGGCGTGGAGCCGTAGAGCATCGGGGCGCCTCCTCCTGGGGACTTTGGTGCCGTGCCGCTGCCATACCGAGGACTGTTGCCACTCATCAAATACTCTGCAGGGAGGAGGTGGGCACGAGGTTAGCGGGGGAGAACAAAGGTTAAAAATGTAGGGAGTTTTGTTTGAATATTGATGGAGGTTTGTTTAGTATTGGTGAAAGTTATAGAGTTTAGAAATAGGTGGAAGTTATAGTTTAGACATTAAAGTTAAGAGGTTCTAAATAAATGGAGGTTTGTTTAGAAGTAGATGGAGATTATAGGCTGGAAATGGAGGGAGGTTAGAGTTTAGAAATGAACGGAAGTAAGTGTTTAGAAATGAGAGGAATTTAGGGTTTAGAAATGGACTGAGGATAGTTTAGAAACGGATGGAATTTAAATGGGGATAGAGAGGGGGTTGACTATGAAATTCAAAGGTTAGAATTTAAAGGTGGATAGATATAAAAAGTTTAGATATAGAGTACGACATTGAAGAAGACTGAAGAGATTAAATAACATGAAACAGAGGTGGACAAGCAGAGTGAATGTAGAGATGCAAAGAAAGAAAGGAAAAACACAAGTTACAGTACATTCCTACGAGAGTTAACCCTTAACGTTAGAATAAAATAAGCGGAATAACAGGTACAATGTTAAATGATACAGGTAAACTTGAACTTGTCAGAATCTAATGAAGACAATAAAGGACAGGTACACTGCTATGAAAAACTATTCTTGCCTTAGTATATTAGCTTAACGAAAGGAATGATGTAACTCTTAGGGGCGTAATGAGAGAAAGGACAGGTATGGTGTTACATGAAGCAGGTAAATGTAATTGTGGCAGTTTAATGGAAGTAGATGAAGGACAAGTACAACTGCTACAAAATAGAGCAACACCTGAAGTCAGCATAAAAAGCAGCAATTGTCAGACAACAAATCCTAAACTAATTTCACGGCAGAATTTAATAAAGAAAATCTCTGAAAAAGCTTTACAACACACCTTTGCTTACACTACAGTTATTCATACACTTAAATATTAAACCCTACGTAGCTTGAGATAGTAAAAAAAATGTCATTCAAAACACCATAAAAAGTCCTAAATAAAACACAGGTAACAAATTCATTACGTAGCAGCACACCTGTGAAGCTTTACACACTAAAAGCAGGTAAATGACAACAAAATAACATACCATGAACTCCGCCCAAAGTAAAAAGTAATACGTAAAACTCCAGCGAAACATGACAACGAGCGAAATATTCATTGGCTGTAAATCCTGCCAGTGGCGCGACATATACAAGATGGATTAGTAATGAGGGCAGGAGAACGCGAGGGTTTACCTGACCATCTTGCGAAGTCCCTGGTGAATTTAAAGGGACGCAAAAGTATAAAAGAAAACAAGATAAAACCACTGAGATTAAAGCGAATATTAAATAACTTCTAATATATATCTATAAAAGAAATATGTTTGAACAGGTAAATATGTACACAAGAATATTAGATACCACCACTTTCGATAAATAAATAAATAAATAAATAAGGCAGAGCATATATCAATCACTCCAACAGTTTTCAAGAAGGATGAAGTTAGGTTAGGTTAGACTGACTAAGGTAACTTAACGTAATGACTCAGATTGTGCAGTTAGGTGCAGCTAAGTAAGGTTACAATAAAGCACATCACTTTACTTTTCATCTTGAACCTAACCTATCTTAGCAAACTAGAAAATACATTACTAATCTGCAGGTCATCCCAAACAACTTCAAACAACTAAAAACAAAAATAAAAACAAAACAATAAAAAGGCAGGAAATTCCTGAACAGATAGACGCTAAACGTACTCAAGCGCTTAAAAGAACCCCAAGTTTTACTCCGGATGGCTAAACAAGAGAGGGGGTTTAAAAATACTCACGATAACCCAATTAGCGGCAGCGGAAACAGAATCTGGAACTCTTAAAAACCATCCCCCCACACACACACCTCCTACGTGCCGAGGTTTCTGATCCTAATTGTGATCCTCTATAGGAGATTGGAACACCTGGAGCACCTTCTGGACACTAACAGGTAACATAAAGTACATATAACACTATCAGATCCTCCTCCAACACTCTTACGTAACACAATACAAGTAACGCCACAACTTTTCTTTCCTCTGTGAACTTCCCCGAGGAGAGAAAAAAGCCTTAAGTCCACAGGGGAGAGGCGCACCACTCCCTTCCCACCCACTTCCACTACGACCCCCTCCTGAGACCAAAGAACTTATACAATTTTAAAATACATAAAAATATAATGCCCATGAATTTAAAATGCGCTCTGGTGGCGAGGGACTGAGTTAGATTTTCCAGTGGACGCGTGTAATGGGATTGTGGTGGTGGTGGTGGTGGTGGTGGTGGTGGTGGTGTGATGATGGATATAGTGTTATGTGTGGTGCTTGTGATGATATAAGTGACTATGATGGGGTTGAGTGATGATGATGATGATGATGATGATGATGATGATGATGATGACAAAATGAACGCAGGTACTTATAACTGAGAAAAAGCAGCAGCAGCAATTACAACAACAACAACAACAACAACAACAACAACAACAATAATAATAATAATAATAATAAAATAATAAAAATAATAATAATAACAACAACAATGATAATAACGCTGACAGATTATGATAGACATTAATTACAACATTTATAAAAGTCAGTTATGATGATGATTGATGGCGGTGGTGGTGGTGGTTGGTGGTGGTTGGTGGTGGTGGTGGTGGTGGTGGTGGTGGTGGTGGTGGTGGTGGTGGTGGCGGCGGCGATGGAGTAGGCCATTGCAGAAGTAATAATAATATTTAATACAAAGATTACATAATTAAAACCCACACTAGTTGAATTTATTATAACAATATTCCCCAGAGAGAGAGAGAGAGAGAGAGAGAGAGAGAGAGAGAGAGAGAGAGAGAGAGAGAGAGAGAGAGAGAGAGAGAATCTGATACCATTAGCGTGCGGCAAATGCCCTCTCGGAGCTGGGCCACGGAGCCTAACCAGGTTACGTCTCAGATGGACTGCCCCTCGCCACCACGACCCCGAAAATCCTTCACCATTAAGCCCTCCGCCCCTGAATCCTTTCCCATTAAATCCCACCACCACCACCACCACCAGCACCACCACTATCTTCACTACCACTACCACTACCGCCAACACTACCACCATTGCGATTTTCTTTGTTTGTTTGGCTCTCTCTCTCTCTCTCTCTCTCTCTCTCTCTCTCTCTCTCTCTCTCTCTCTCTCTCTCTCTCTACCAAAATTCCTTATCAAGTCCTGCCATCATCGTTACCACCACCACCACTACTACTACTACTACTACTACTACTACTACTACTACCAACAAAGCTATTCTCTCTCTTACTACCAATATTCCTTGCAAATATGTCCTTTCATCACCACCATTACCACCACTATTCTTACTTCCATTTTCACCACTGTTAATGATAGTAACAATAATAATTTTCTGCATCATACTCACTACCACTACTGCCATTGCCATCAACAACAACAACAATAACGTGTTAATCATCACAATAACCACGGCTGTCATCACTACAACAATACACCAACACTACAAAAATTATATCATTACCAAAAATACCTTCATCACCGCCGTTACCACCACACACAAAAATAAATAAATAAAAAGGAAAGAAAAAAATAAAATAAAATAGTCTCTTCACCACCAAATTTCCTGCCACAGTTGTGTATTAATCCTTCACCAACCACAATCTACCACCACCACCACCACTACTACAACCAACATTACAACACACCGTAGAAAAGAAATTTGTAAAACGAGGAATGTTTTATAATTTCTGTGAGTTTATTAATATTTTCTCTGAATATTGTACTACCACACATACACACACAAACACACACACACACACACACACACACACACACACAGACACACACACGAGGAAATTAATAAAATACAGGTGCGAATAAAACAACGAAGGGCATTCATGAGGCAAAACCAGAAGGAATATTACGGAGACTTAACCTGAATCTTTTAGTTGCACGAAAAAGCACGACAAAAATATGTAGACATGCAATACAATATTAACACATTTACTTTTGATGTATAAATTTATTTTTATTCATATTCTGCAAGCATATAACGATTACACACACAGACAGACACAGCCCTCCCCCCTCTCTCTCTCTCTCTCTCTCTCTCTCTCGGGAATATTCTCTTTCTCCATTTCACGACTTAATTCATAATACCCTAAGTGTAATTCGTCCTCCCTGCTTGTAATCCTGCTTATGTTCTGCTGTTCCCTTCCCCCCAACTCTCTCTCTCTCTCTCTCTCTCTCTCTCTCTCTCTCTCTCTCTCTCTCTCTCTTTCCTGCTGGTGGTGATGGTGGTGGTAGCACGACCAGTGAATTCTGCTCTGTATTCAATTATGTAGAAGCTGTCGTCGTTGTCTCTCTCTCTCTCTCTCTCTCTCTCTCTCTCTCTCTCTCTCTCTCTCTCTCTCTCTCTCTCTCTCTCTCTCTCTCTCTCTCTCTCTCTCTCTCAATTCATCCTTACTTCAATTTCACTATCCTGTATCTCTTTAGGTTACATAAGATAAAGTATAGCTTATCACAAACAGCTTAGTAAGGATTAACAGGTCTATTGCTCTTTGCTCTTCATTCTTATAATGTTGTATTTTCTATTCATTTTCTATGTTATCCTTCTCTTCTTCCTCCTCCTCCTCCTCCTCTTCTTTGGATCACTGCAACACCTAATACAGAATCTCTCCTTTCCTTCATTTCCTTCTCTTCCTCTTAATAATGGTTCTCTCCCTTCCTCCACCTCCTTTTTCTTCCTTCTCTCCCTAATACTGCAAATCTCTTTCTCCTCTTATAGTCCTCTTCTTCCTTCTCCTTTTCCTTCTCTTCTTTCTTCTGCTATGGTTCTTCTAATCCTCTTCCTATTCCTTCTCTTCATCCTTCTAATACTGCAATTATCTACCTCTTCTGCTGTAGTTCTCCTACTTCTCTTCCTCCAATATTTTTTTTCTCCTCCTCCTATTCCTTCTCTTTCTCCTTTTGCTACAGTTCTCCTAATTCTCTTCCTATTCCTTCTCTTCATCTTCCTACTACTGCAGTTATCTTCCTTCTACTAAAGTTCTCCTTTTACTACTTCTCTTCCTCCTCCTCCTATTCCTTCTCTTTCTCCTTCGACTATAATTCTCCTAATCGTCTTCGTATTCCTTCTCTTTATATTCCTAATACTACAGTTCTATTTCCCAGCTATAGTTCTCCTCCTCCTCCTCCTCCTTCTCCTGCTCCCCCTTCTATTGCAGCGCCTCCGTCATGTTTTAGCGAGCGTCCCCACGAGGAAGGCGGCAACTAGTGTGCTGCAGCAAGGTGTTAAACAGGTCATTATGAAGACTCGGCTGCCTTTACTGGCCCCGCTCATGTTTATTACGTGTATCTCATTTGGTTCGGCGCGCCATGGTTCCTGTCTAGTCCTCGTCTTTATAGTTTTACCGCCTGTTGTCCTCGCCCCCGGTCTTGGTCTCGTTAAGTTACGGTTTGTCCTGTTAATCCTATTCTCCTCAGTGTTATCCTGTTTTCCTATTATTATTATTCGTTATCTTCCTGTTTTATTCTATCTTATCCCTATCGTATCCTTCTCTTCACTTATTCTCCTCATCGACGTCCCATTTCTCATATTTCTATTCGTTCTCCTCTCATATCCTTCTCGTCCTCGTTTCAGTGATTCTCCAATTGTATCCTATCTTTCTCTTCTATTATACTTTATTCTCGAACTGTCTCACCTCTCTTGTCCAGATCTTTGTAGTTCACCCATCCTATGCTATTTTTCTCTGCTCTATTATCTTATTTTGCTCATCAGTGTAGTGGTCTTGTTCCATCTCAGGCTGACTCCTATCCTTCTATGTTCTTTTCCTCGTCATCACTCTAAATGTCTTATAATTTACTGAGGCTGCTATTATATCCTATCCTAGTTTATAGCTGTGCCAAGTCCCTACCCTCCCCTCTTCCTCCTCCTCCTTCTCCTCCTCCTCGTTTATAACCGTGCAAGGCCCCTCTCTTCCTCTCCTTCCTTCTCATCCTCTAGTCTTTCTTCTCTCTCTTAATAGCTTCGGGGCCAGCCAGTCGCCTCTCCTCTCCTGAGTGGCGACAATACCTTCGTGTGGTTCACCTTATTTGCATTCATTACTCAGAGATGCGTGGGTGTACCGGGCAGACTTTGGGAGAAAATAGAAAGATGAAAACTGCTCTTAGTAATAATGGGTTGTTATGGAAGAGTTTTACAAGGATTAAAAATAGAAAGTACTAGAGTGAATTATACGCAAAAAAGCAAACATTAAAAAATTGAAAGAAAAAATAAAGTAAGATTTTGACAGTTTATGGGAAACACGTAAGGATGAAATAAAGATAAAAATCAAAATGTCCTCGCTTGCAGTGAAAAAAAGTATGAAAAGAATAAAAAAAAGAATTGGAGTGAATTACACGCAAAACCCGCAGTGAAAACATAAAACACACACACACACACACACACACACACACACACACACACACACACACACACACACAAACAGAAAAAAAGTAAATAACACTGGACAAAAAAAAAAGAAAAAAAATACATAAAAGGCAAAACTTGAGTGAATTACAAGAAAAAACGGATAAAACATAAAAAAAGTATCAACACAACAACATTAAAAAAAAGAAAAAAAAAAAAAGGAAAGAAAAAAAGCAAGGGAGACAAAAGTATGATTTGCAGCGGACAGGATCTGGTGATATACGCATTCTGAACGCAACACACACACACACACACACACACACACACACACACACACACACTCATACGCATTTCCAGCGCTCCACGACGCGCCTCTCATTCATTTATTCACCAGCGTTCCGTGAAGTAATAAAACCCACGTCAGCATTTTTTCCTTACGCGCTGCATTCATAAATACACTGAATAAATACGATGAATATTACACAGCCGGGAGGGAAACGCAGCACAAGAGCGGAACACGGCGGCACGAACAGCAAAGTGAAGTGTAATGCTGCACGGGTGGCTGGCTGAGTGGATGCAGCAGGAGGTGGAGGTGGAAGAGGTGGAGGAGTGCATGCATGTGGAGGAAAGAGATACAGAGGGATAACTAATGTGTGTGTCTCTCTCTCTCTCTCTCTCTCTCTCTCTCTGTGTGTGTGTGTGTGTGTGTGTGTGTGTGTGTGTTTGTTGATAGGTAACAGAAAGTGCGTCCAGGGGGAGAGAGAGAGAGAGAGAGAGAGAGAGAGAGAGAGAGAGAGAGAGAGAGAGAGAGAGAGAGAGAGAGAGAGAGAGAGAGAGAGAGAGAGAGAGCAAACACACCCACCCACAAAATGAAGGTAAAAAAAAAAAAAATGTATGCAATATTATTTTTTTATTATTTTTCCTCTCCTCTCCTTCCTTCCTTTCCACTGTGCTTGCTTTTCTCTTTTCAGCTCCGCCACACACATGCTTTATCACCTTTTCCTCTTATTCCTATTTCAATCAGCGTTATGAGTTTTTCCACGTATTCCACACAGAGAGAGAGAGAGAGAGAGAGAGAGAGAGAGAGAGAGAGAGAGAGAGAGAGAGAGAGAGAGAGAGAGAGAGAGACGTACTCACCACACACCACAAAAAAAAAAAAAACCAACACATTCACCACACCACCACGACTATAAGGTCTCTTTCCACACTTCCTCCACCTCTCCTTCACTCCACTAATATTATTCCACGCACACACGATCACTCTCCCTCCCTGCTCTCACCCACCCTGGAGGAGAAGGAGGAAAAGGAGGAGGAGGAGGAGGGAGGGAAGCAGAATGCTGTATCAACGAAGGGAAAGAGCGTGGAGGAGGAGGAGGAAGAGGAGGAAGAGGAAGACATGTTCAGAGGGACCAACACAGAATTTCTGACAATAATCTGATATCAAGACTCTGACTCCGGCACCCACGCAGACTTGGCAGAGGTGTGAGAGGAATAGGAGGCGCCGCTGAGGGGGAGGGAGACGCCGAGGGGAGTACGCGGCAAGGGAAGGCGAAGGGTAGAAGTCGCGACGGAGGGGAGAAGTTAAAGGGGACACGGTGGGAAGTTAAAGAGAGGAAAAGGGAGGGATTCATGTGTACAGTGAGGGGAAGTGAAGGAGGAAATGGAGGAAAAGAAACAAGGAAATAGAGAGAAGGAAGAGAACAAGAAATGCAGGAAACGAAAGGAAAAGGGAGAGACTGATATGTACTGTGTCGTGGGGGGAGGAACTGAAGGAGAAGGTGAAGATGGAGGAAAAGACACACGAAACACTGGAAACGAAGAGGAGGAATGGAGAAAGAGACAAGGAAATAGAAAGAAGAGGGAGATAAATGTAGAGAGAAGGAAGAGAAGGGAAAGACAAATTGAAAGAATAGAAGAAGAATACGAATGAACGTGGGATTAGGATAGACTCCCGCCCTGTTTACCTCCTTCCCTTCATCCCTTCAACCTTCCCTACACAACCTTGTTACTCCGGGAGGCGACGCTGCAGGGGACAAGGCAGAGGGAGAGGAAATGGCGAAGGCTTCATGATAAAAGGAAGATAGTAGGAGGGAAGTGATGGGATAGAAAGGGAAGGGAAGGGAAGGGAAGAGGCGACGGTTATATACTAATGGAGGCTTGTTCGTGGGTTACCAGGGAGGCTTACAAGGGCTTACGCTAATGTACTGTGCGAGAGGCTTAGGCGATGGTACACGCTCATTACCATCGTCGTCGTTATTATTGTTATTGCTGTTGTTGTGTTGTTACTATGAATAAGGAGTTAGAGGAGGAGGAGTGTGTGTAGTGGTGGTGGTGGTAGTGGTGGTATCGTGGTGATAAGCTGTAGCAGAAAGAGTTGTTGTAGTAGTAGTAGTAGTAGTAGTAGTAGTAGTAGTAGTAGTAGTAGTAGTAGTAGTAGTAGTATCGGTGATTAAACTTAAATTTTACTTATTATTATTATTATTATTATTGTTATTATTAATACCATCATCATTATTATTACTAACATTTACTTCCAATTAATTTCTTCTAATTTCACTTTTATTTGCTTCTTTTATGCCCATGTGTCCCGCACCACAGCCTCTCTCTCTCTCTCTCTCTCTCTCTCTCTCTCTCTCTCTCTCTCTCTCTCTCTCTCTCTCTCTCTCTCTCAATAACACAATACCATGCAATTCCCCAACAACACCACACACAGAAAAAAGAAAAACTGAAATTTTACCCTTGCCAACATTTTTTTTTACATTTAATTACATATATATAATTTCTTTTATCAAAGGACGCAAAAGGACGCCACGTAGAGTTGAATATGTAATCAAGAATAATTATTTCACCATTACCGACAGCAGCAATTTATTCATTTTCAGTTTATCGCGTCGAGCAAATCCATCAAACACTGGAAGCCTGAACTCACCTGAAAGTGATATGATCTACCTGCCATTTGCACCTTTTTTTCCCCTTCATATTCTCTCTCTCTCTCTCTCTCTCTCTCTCTCTCTCTCTCTCTCTCTCTCTCTCTCTCTCTCTCTCTCTCTCATCATGTCACTTAAATTTCTCACTAATACTAAAAAAACGAGAGATATTGAACTGTGTGTGTGTGTGTGTGTGTGTGTGTGTGTGTGTGTGTGTGTGTGTGTGTGTGTGTGTGTGTGTGTGTGTGTGTGTGTGTGTGTGTGTGTGTCTGTGTGTGTGTTAATAGACGACTGACAACCACCACCTGCCACCACAAAACGCGTACACACACATACACACACACACACACACACACACACACACACACACACACACACACACACACACACACACACACACACACACAACCCTCAACCACCACCCCATTTACACACACAATAAAAACAAACATACATACACATATACATATAAATGAAGTGTAAACAACGCAATAGAGAGGTCCGCGCGCAAACACACGCACACACACAAAAAAAAGGGGGGGTGGGGGAGACTGGTGTTGGGGGGAGGTGAACATGAAAATTCATTTGCCACTATCTATCCCAAACCGAGCCTTTTATCACTTGCCTTTTATCTTCGTTATCTTTTGTATCTATGTCTCTTGTTATCTGATTCGTCTCTTATGTAAAGCAATCTCCATTTTGTCTCTGTTTCCACATTTGTTGGTTGGTTTTTCTATTTTGTCTCTATCCCTTACCCTCTTTCTTTTTTTTTCGTGTTGGTAATTCTGCTTCCTTGTTCTTTTTTTTCATTTTTTTTATTCATTTTCTTTTTACTTTGTTCTTTTCACTTCTCTTATATTTTTTCTATTAATTTATGTTCATTTTCTTTCGTACTTTCTCCCTTCTATCTGTTCTTCCTTTCCCATGTTTGATTCCACTCTACTTTCTATGTCTTATATCAATCCAACCTTCCAATCGTTCCCCTTCTCCCTTTCTTTCTACTCTCCTGTTCTCTACTTCCCTTCTTTCCCTTTCTCTTCATCCACCAAGCATCCCTTTCTCTCATTCACATTCCTGTTACACACTCATTTCCTTATTTCACTAATCCTTCCCCTTTCTTCACCTCTTTTCAAAAACTCTACTCCATTTCCTCTCCTTTCCTCATTCATTTGTACCTAAGCTTCCTTTCCTCCCTTCTACACCCTATTCTTCCCTCACCGCCCATCAAACTCATTCCTATCTTCTCCCTTCTTTCACCTTCCTTAATCTATAATTCCCTCTTACGTTCCTCTCTCTCTCTCTCTCTCTCTCTCTCTCTCCCTCATCTCACTTCACCATAACTATCTCCCTTCACTAAAATCCCCCTCCTTTACACTCTTTACCATCTCCTCCCTCCCATTTCTCATCTCCCCTCAGCCAAAAACCCTCCATTTCTCCCTCCTGCTTTCCTTACATACCATCTTTTCATTACCTCCCTCCCTCATTTAATTTTCTACCTTCATCCAGACTCTCTCCTATCTCGTCGCCTCTCCGTCCTCCACCTGGTGTCCCCCAAGGAAGTATTTAGCCTGCAGGTCGTCTCCCTAAACTTGTGACTTAGAGTACATGAGAGAAGAGCCACAGGACTTTTGCGTCGCTATGAAGTTTACCAGTTTCCCTCTGCACCATTATTCTCCTCTCCAGGCAAAGTTTACGCGCCATTAAACCAACCTACATCGGAGTGGTGAGTTTTCTTTCCCTACTTTTTAGCCATTTCAACCCCTTTCCCTCCCCTTTTTCTAGTGTTTCCCCGATTTTCGAGCGGTCAAAAGCATAAGCGAGCGATCTATTTAGGAATACGACTGGATTGAGTGGCGTTTCCAAGGGCACTCGTAATCTTAATGAGGGGATGTGATGTTTCGTTTAGTCCACGCTTAAAAGGGTTTCTATACGTTTTCTATGTCTAGCTTGTGGTATTGACGCGTTGTGGTGCAAGTCGAGCCGGGTTTGGCAGGGCTTGTGTGTCCCTTGTTCTGTGTGGTGAGTGTGGTGAGTGTGGTGGTGTGGTGGAGGGACTGTGGTGAATCTGTTCCTTTGTTAGTGATAAGGGTAACTTTAGTGTGTGTGTGTGTGTGTGTGTGTGTGTGTGTGTGTGTGTGTGTGTGTGTGTGTGTGTGTGTGTGTGTGTGTGTGTGTGTTTGGAAGCAAAAGGGGAATGTTCTAGTAAATTTTCCAGTAGTCTAGACCCGGCGGCGCACCCACCTACCCACCCACCCACACCTACACCTACCCACCCACACACACACACACACACACACACACACACACACACACACACACGTGCAAGAGAAGAAAGGAGAAACGGTCAAAATAAAGAGACTGATAAAGAAGACAAATCGAAGAGATAAAGCTGATTATCATGTCAGGAGAAGGAGGAGGAGGAGGAGGAGGAGGAGGAGGAGGAGGAGGAGGAGGAGGAGGAGAAGGAGGAGGAGAGAGAAGAAAGAAGAGGAACAGTAACATGAGTACAAGA
>NC_087185.1:5195000-5225000 GCF_035594125.1 Scylla paramamosain
ATTCCCAACATGAAACAAAGAATAATAAAATCCATAATTTATAATATGAATATTATCACAAGATACATATTCCTTTCCCCGCCTCCCATCCCCCCTAAAAACAAACACAGATTCATATAAATATATATATATATATATATATATATATATATATATATATATATATATATATATATATATATATATATATATATATATATATATATATATATATATATATATATATAAAAGGCATTACAATATGTAATGCACAGAAAAACTGCACACAGCACCATGATTTTTCCCCAGGAATTATTCTGAAATATGAATTGCACAACACTCACTGCGGATACGGAAATTACGAATCACTCTTTGCTATTGGTTCATACATACAGTGTTGCAAGACCCCACACACACACACACACACACACACACACACACACACACGCACACACACACACACACACACACACACACACACACACACACACACACACACACACACGGCCAGTCACCTCTTCACAGCTTCCATACAGATATACATCACGCATCAAAACACTCATGCATTATAAACAAAGCAACACATTCCCCTCATTCTTCTACCTCTCGTTCCTCTTCACACCACCACCATAACCTTCCTTCTCTACAGCCCATACTTCCTTATATCCTTCCTTCTCTTCCATTCATAACAATACAAATCAATAACCCTTTCTTCCCTTTCCCTTTCCCTTCACGTGTCCTTTCACTGGTGCCTTTCTCTACCCTTTCATCCTCCCCCTTCCTCTTCCTTCTCGTCCTCGTCCTGTGTAATTGTATGCCATTTGGATCACATATATTCCTACGCCGTCAACGTATTCATGCCCTGGGCGGGTAGACTTGCGGAATATGTAAATCTGAGATAGAAACAGGTGTTGCTACGCTCCGGGTCCCTCGCCAGGTGTGTGTGTCTGTGTGTGTGTGTAGGGGAGGGTGGTGCTCGCTGCTCGGACACGGACGAATGAACGTACGCACGGACGAAAGGACGTGAGAAAGGACGGACGGACACACATACACACAGACACACACACACACACACACACACACACAAAGGTAAGGATAGCATTGTGCGTTGACGGGAGGAGAAATGGACTTCCAGAGAGAGAGAGAGAGAGAGAGAGAGAGAGAGAGCAGCACCTGAGTCTGTGGTGTCGAGTCGAAGCTTCGCGTTCTGGTTGGAGCAAGTGAATCTATTCGTGTTCATGAATCCCTGTGCTTCAATCTGAGTCCGTGCTTCGGTGTTTGTGTCTCGTCTGGCTTCGTGAACTCTCGTATGAAAAATCAAGTATATTTATACATTAGAAGTCAATGTGAGTGTATGCAGAGTCCTTCTCTTTCACTAAGACTCGTTGCTGTGAATTTTGTACCACTGTAGCAATGAGTGAACACATGAATACCAAATAAATAAATGAATAATGTACGTACTCTCTCTCTCTCTCTCTCTCTCTCTCTCTCTCTCTCTCTCTCTCTCTCTCTCTCTCTTACACACACTCTTTGCTAGTATAAGTCTTCTGTTATGTTTACGAGACACACACACACACACACACACACACACACACACACACACACACACACACACACACACACACACACACACACACACACAGTATGGAAAACAAGCATTACGCATGAAAAGTGACACGTAGGGAAGGTAATAAAAAAAAAAGTGAAAACATGAAGGAAAAACTAAAGACAAAGAACTAAAAAAAAAATAATACTGTGACTAAACAACAGAGAGAGAGAGAGAGAGAGAGAGAGAGAGAGAGAGAGAGAGAGAGAGAGAGAGAGAGAGAGAGAGAGAGAGAGAGAGAGAGAGAGAGAGCATATATAAAGTACAAGCTGAAGTCAAATTATATTCCTAACTTCCATCTCTTCATCCACAGGTATCTCTCTCTCTCTCTCTCTTATCTGCCTTGTGTCTCTCCTTTCCTTCTGAGGTGTTCGCTAACTCCCCCCGAGGTGTCTCCCCAGGTGATCGTCAGGAGTGGGAGAGATCAAAGGCGTCATTCTACATCTGTCCTTTCCACGCCAAGACAGGGAAGCTAACACCCACACACGCACACATACGCACACACCCAGCTTCACCCAGTCACTCCCAGCTTCATCCAATCACTCCCAGCTTCACCCAGTCACTCCCAGGTTCATCCAGCCACTCCCAGCCACTGCCAGATACACCCAACCACACCCAATCTTTTCCCGTCACACCCAGTCATGCCCTTCCTAGCTTAACTACCTACAGCCTACTTAGCCTCGTTCAAGCTACACTCTATAACTTTTTGATATTGAGGCTCAACCACATCTACACACTTCCAGGCTTCTGCACACCTAGTCACACTCCTCCTGTCTTTTCTTCACCTCCCACACTCAGTCGCATCCTTCTAAGCTTCTCCTCACCCTCTCACACTCAATTTCACACTTCTAAGCTTCTCTTCACCTTCTCACACTCTTTCTCATCCTTTCAAGCTTCTCTTCGCCTTCTCACACTCATTCTTACCCTCCCAAGCGTGTCTCACCCTTTCAAAATTATGCACACCCTATCACACTCTGCCTCACCTTCCTGCATACAACCTCTATACACCATAGCATACCTTCTCAACCCTAACCCACACTACACCTGACCTTTACCAGCCACACCCTGCCAACTTCACCCTACCAAGCCACACGAGTCAAAACTTACTCTTTCTCACTCTCTCCACGTTCACGCCTCACCTTAATCACCTTACCCAATCTCAAAACGCACTCTAATCATCCCTGCAGCCCTCGCACGCCTACCAATCCCACCAGTCCCTCCCCCAATCGGTAACAGATGAGAACCCAGTGAGTCTCAGTCAAAACGAATCACCCCAAAGCTGATTAACTGGCCAAACACCTTCTTTTGACGCGCGTTCTGTCACAAGGAATTAAGGGAATGAAAAATGTGATTAGTTCCTTCGCTATTGCTGCGTCCTGGTGAATGCCCGGCCATTAGCTGATTCAAAGGGGATTTCAAAGAGCGTGTTTTCCTCATTTCAGATTATTCTTTTTTTTTTTTTTTTTTTTTTATGGGAGGCATCACCGATACATTTCTGGTTATGGGAAAAGTGGATATGTTTTATTTTATTCTTTTCTTTTTTTTTTTTTTATCCTATATTTTGTTGATGAAATTGTCAGTCACTCTCATTTTTTTTTTTTCGTTGGCATCAGTTTTTACACCTTCCCTAAGCTGCTTTGGTCTATAAATAGTTTTTTGTGGATATCCTGAGAGAGAAAAAAATGGTGCACCAAGTTTGTTCACGGACACGGAAAAGTGTGTAAAAATGAACACAGACAAACAAAAACTGATTGATTAATTTTGAAATGTTCACTATCTATTCACTTACATGTATAAAAATAAGTAAAAGATGATAAATGAATAAATAAATACACATAAGTAAATGTATTAATAATTAAATAAACGAACGAACAAAATTTTTACTTATGGCAATTAAGGGCGAGAGGGAAAGAAAAAGACATTAATTTGAAGAAAACGCAAAAACAGCAATACACAGAAAAGTACACACAGCTCAATTTGAAATCCTTCACTAATTTAACCACAAAAAAAAATAAATAAATAAAAAAATAAATAAATAAATAAAAAGAAAGGAAGGAAAAAATTCAGAAACCAGAAAGAAAAAAAATTTGTAATTTGGCCATAAAAAAATAAAAAAATAATAAGAGAAAAATAAAAGAAGGAAAATACCCAGAAACCACGAAAGGGAAACACAAAGGATCACGTTGCTTGGTAAGGGAGATAAAAGGGTCCAAGTGGTCACAGCTCGCTACAACTCCCTGCTGACCGTGGGTTTCTAATGCTCCCTAAACACCCCTCTTGTCATTGCCTTCCTCTCTAAAAGCTCCCTATTTGTCCTTATTTATTTTCCCATTTTCCTTTCTTCGTGTCCCCATTGAGGCTTTACTCTCCCTCCTCTCCTTCTGTTAGGACACTCCTCTTCCTCTCTCTCTCTCTCTCTCTCTCTCCTTCTATCTTCCCCATACGGTAACTCTCCCCTTTTATTCCTCTTTTGTCTCCCCTATAAGTTCTCATTACCTCCCTTCGCTATTATCTTCCTCCTCTTCTAACTGTGTCTCCTCCTCCCCCTCCTCTACTTCCTTCCTAACTTTCTCCCTTCTCCAGTATCTACTTTTCTCCTTTCTCTTCTGACTTTCTGCTATCTCTACCTACTTTCCTCCTCTTCTTCCTCTAACTCTCAGCTAAGAGCCTCACAAACGCTTTTTTTTTGCTTCCTTTAGCTACTTTACTCCTCCACCTTCTCCTCCTCTTTATTTTTCCTATTTCTGCTCCTTTTCCGACTTCTGTTATTCGTCCCAACAACTCTGTTTTCTTTACTGCATCTGTCTTAAACTACTTACCGCCTCCTCTTCCTCTTCCTACTATTACTATTGCTGTTGCTGCTATTACTACTACTAATAACAATACTTTTCCTACTCTGTCTCCTCTTTTTGCTTTTCCTCCTCCTATCAGTCTCTCGACAACTCTACTTCCTATTCTGTCTCTATCTGAAACTACTTCCCTCCTCTCTCCCCTTCTCCTATTACAAATCCAAATTCTCTACTTTCTCTACTTCAAGCCACTTTTCTCCTTTATCATCTACTACTGACTACTACTACTATTATTACTACTACTACTACAACTACTGCTACTCCTGCCGTGTCTCCCCTACAACTCTACCTCAAGCTACCTTCCTGCTCCTCCTCCTTCTACCTCTACTGCTTCTCCTGCGTGTCTCCCCTCAGCCATGCACTCATTACAGGGGCGATGGAACCAAAAATACTCACAGGTGGCTTCCGCTCACAAGCATAAGCGGATTGCAGTGGTTATTAAATATTTAATCAAACGCTGGACGGCTGGTGAGTGAGACAAAGAGAGAGAGAGAGGGAGAGAGAGGGAGACAGAGAAAGGGAGAGGGAGAGAAGAGAAGGGACGGAGCGAAAGGGGTAAGGGATGATTAAATGAAGAGGAATAAAGGATGGTATGCAAATGTGGAGTCAAATGGTAATAGAATATACATTATCCCACAGACGCTTCATAATTACACGTAAAAAGTTGCTGGAATGGAAATAATCAGGAGGAAGAAAAAGCAGCAGCAGGAGGAAGAGGAGGAGGAGGAGGAGGAGGAGGAGGAGGAGGAGGAGGAGTAGGATAATGAGTACAGTTTAAGAGACTTGTGAAAACGTGGGAATGAGTAAGGAAATATTTTTGTGATAAGAGAAAAGTGAAGATCAAAAGGGGAAAGAGAACGAGGAACGGAACAGGTGAGGAGGTGGAGGAGGAGGAGGAGGAGGAGGAGGAGGAGGAGGAGGAGGAGGAGGAGGAGGAGGAGGAGGAGGAGGAGGAGGAGGAGGAGGAGGAGGAGGAGGAGGAGGAGCGTGCACCAAGCCAGACGTACCTTCCGTGCACCGAGCATTCTGAATACAAATATTCTCTCAAGCGAAGACCACCTATTGGAATTTCAGATTTTTTGCCCCTTTTTTCCTCACCTTTCTTTCTACCCAAGCAATACGTATGCTTTTTTCTCTCTCCTTTCTGCGAGGAAGGAGTGCATTTTTTTTGTGGCGTTATTTGTGAGTGTGTGTGTGTGTGTGTGTGTGTGTGTGTGTGGTGTTTTCTCTGCTACGAAGGAATAGGAAGAGGACGAAAGAAAAGTAAAGAAGAGAGAAAAAAAATACATAGCTCACAATCACAACTTCTCCAGATGTACTCTTTTGAAACCACTGGTATGCCAAACTTCAAGGAACACTGCTGTACTTTTCGAAATAATACACTTTTTTTCAAACAACCTCTACTTCAGTCTTCGGAGTTAACACTTTCCTCGATTACTCTTAAAATCAAGCATACAATTACTCTTCTATACTTTTCAAACTTCAGTGCAAATTTTCTAGGTTCTAGCGACTCTTCAGGGTTGTTACTTTTCCAGATACTCTTTCAAATGAAGCATACAATTACGTTGCACCAAATACTGCTACTTTTCAAACTTCAATGCAAATCTTCAGGGTTCAAACAAGTCTTGAGGGTTCTAGCAAGGATCATTTACCTGAGGCACACTACCCGTTTTCTTCATTACCTGTGGCGTCCCTGGAGGTGCTGGGCAGGCAGGTGAGGTCTCGACTTCTCCTGCTCCCCGCCGTGCCACTCTGACTCCCCGAAGCTTGACAGGGTTCCTCTGATGCTTGATAACTTTTCCCGTCCACCTCCTGCTTCAGTCTTCCCTTCAAGGCTTCACTGGTTTGAGAGACTAAGACTTCACTCAGCACAGGATCCGAGGCAGTGATTAATTTCTTGGGACTTGGTTTGTAGTCGAAAAATAGAGCGACTTTTTGAGCCTTTGCCTTCAGTATTTTTGGAACTCCGAGTCCAGTGAGGTAACGGAACATGATTTTTGGTTCGGGTCCTTTTGGGGGTTTTCCTTTGGGTCTTCCTTCGGGTCCTGGTCGGGGTTGGGTGCCATTAAAGGTGCAAGTTCAGGGATTTTTTGTAAGGTCAAGTTCTGAGGTCTGGCTGGATCTGCTCTGGACCTTTTTGCTGTCTCGCTTCTTGTGCCTCGATTTCTCTTCCTTCCTGCCGTCGCCTCCTTTCTGTTTGGTCTTCTTTTCTGTTTCCTTTTTATCCATCTTGTCTTTGTTCTCTGGGATTGTATTCATGGGAGGATTAAGAACAGATCTCGTCTCTATCACCTACTCTCTCTCTCTCTCTCTCTCTCTCTCTCTCTCTCTCTCTCTCTGGCAATATGACACTGCAACACTCAGGTTTTTTCAAGCGTCTAACACAATCGCCAGGTCCTCCATCAGCCACAACCCTCAGCCAGAAAACTTTACTTCAACTTGCCACAACTTTGAGAGAGAGAGGGAGATGGAGAGGGAGGCACTTCACCCCTCCTGACCCTCCTCCTTCACTCCCTCTGACTCTCTACTCTTTATATTTCGACTTAACTTTTATGAATGAGGTTTTTTTCATGAAAGGGTCTTATTTTTAACGTGCTTTTGTTGTTCATTTCCTGGACTTGTTTATTTAAGCGTAAAACACAATTTTGTTTTTCATCTTGGAGAGGTTCAAACACTTTGTCGCTAAATGAGACTTGGCTCTTGACTGTTTCCGAGTGTGTGTGTGTGTGTGTGTGTGTGTGTGTGTGTGTGTGTGTGTGTGTGTGTGTGTGTGTGTGTGTGTGTGTGTGTGTGTGTGTGTTTGGATATAAAGCATCATTCCAAAATTTCACATTATCTAACTTGAAAATATGTATGGAAAAGGGACGCAACACAAATTCTCTCACACACTCACTAGTAAAAAAAATCCTTAAAAACAACATCACTTCACGACTTTCCAAGCGACACAAGACAAAGGTAATAAACAATGGTACCTAAAAAAAATAACAATATTACTGAATTTTAACCTGAAAGAGTAGATGTAAGCAGTGGACACATTTCTCATCATCTACTAAAGAAGCGACGTCTAAAATGTGCTTATTTTTTATGATATGGAGCTTATTTATATTACTAAACGGATTAATAATAAAAAAAAGAAGTAGTAACTCAAGTGTCGGACTTAATGAATCCTAACATGGAAGAGTAAGTATCAGTAAGAGACACATTTCTGGACACGCATCAAGGAAACTACGCCTTAAATGTATCAATTTTATGTGAAAACTATCAACAGCACTAAATGAGTTAAAGAAATACCAATAATTCCAGTGTAAGACTTCATGAATCCTGAGCTGTGAGAGATGTATTAGTGTATTAGTAAAACACATATTTCCACACATTTCAGGACACATATTAAAATAGCCACGTTTAAAATGTATTGATTTTATAACATGGAACAGTCTATAGAAACAACGGTAGTCCCTGTGTAAGGTTTAATTTTAGTATTATTAAAACAAATTCACACACATTTCACGACACACACACACACACACACACACACACACACAGAGTATCAGGGAAGCCACGCCTACCTTGGGAGAGGAAATTAGGCTGCTGGTAGGTATCGTCTGGGTGGTGGTCCGGGTAGTGGGGGGAGGGGGCGCCACGGGAGGGTTGGTGCTGTTGGCGGAGAGACCCCCGCCGCCCTTCTGTTGGCCGCCAGGAGTGGATGGTGGTGGGAGGGGCCGCGGATGGGCACCTCCGGGGGGCGGGGTCTGGGGGGGTGCCGGCCGCGTCTGCAATGAGATCAGTTTTTGGTGAGTATTTGGTGAGTTTTTGGTGAAAGTTGCCGCGCGCTAATGGACAGAACGGAAAGTGTTGGTGAGATATTAGTTGACACGCGGTGACAGGATGATTACTGTGTGTGGGTGCAGGAATGTTTAATTATGGATGAAATGGACACACACACACACACACACACACACACACACACACACACACACACACACATGCAATATCAGTTGACACATACGAATTACTCTGCGGTGAAGTAAAGAAGACAAACACACGAAAAAAAAAAAAAAAAAAAAAGTGAAACATCTCATGACGCACTAACAATGAAACATATGCCGGAAACACGCATACTTAACCCTCACAAACCAAACATCCAACCCCACAAGTGTAAATTCACGACACAAACAACAAACACAGTATTCCCTCATAAACCAAACCCTTTCCCCAAAATAAATCCCTTAAACTCATTACCATCACGCTTAAAACTTTCCCTTAGAAAACTCACGGAAAATAATTTAAACCACCTGACTAAATAACCAGAGAATCACCGTAACTTCTGAATAAACACCCCCTTCTTTCCTCCCCTAAATAATACCCTCCCCTACATCGCTTTTATCTCCCCACCGCCATATTGAACAGAACTTCGTGAGGTTTCCTATGCAGGGGAGAGAGAGAGAAAGGGGGAGAGAACAATAAATGGAGGGAAGAGAAGGGGGGAAAAGAGGAAAGATATAAATTCAATTAAAAAAAAAAAAGGATTCAGGGACAGAGAATGACGTCATGCGAGAACAGAAAACGGGATTATAAGACGGAAAGAAGGAAGGGGAGACTAAAGGAAAGGAAGGAGTAACAAAGGAGAAGGAAAAGCGAAGCAAGGAAGGACGGATGATTGGAACGAGATGGAGAGGAAGCACAGGAAGAAAAAAACAAAGAGTTGGAGGAGAGAGAGAGAGAGAGAGAGAGAGAGAGAGAGAGAGAGAGAGAGAGAGAGAGAGAGAGAGAGAGAGAGAGAGAGAGAGAGAGAGAGAGAGAGAGAGAGAGAGAGAGAGAGAGAGAGAGATATGAAGAAAAGGAACTGCAAGAGCTAGAGAGAGGGGGAGGAAAGAGGAAACACTGGGAGAGGAAGAGATAGAAACAAGGTGAGTGAGGGAGAGAGGGAAGAGGTGGAAAGAGTGAAGGAAAGAGAAAGATTAGGAGGGAAACCAAGAGGGAAAAGAGATGCATGATTTAAAAGAAGGAGGAAAGTTTGAGAGAGAGAGAGAGAGAGAGAGAGAGAGAGAGAGAGAGAGAGAGAGAGAGAGAGAGAGAGAGAGAGAGAGAGAGAGAGAGGCAGTGTATCCTTAATCTGAGCGAAGGAAGAGGGAAGGATGAAAAACAAGGAGAGAGGGTGACTGTTTCGACCGAGGAGGAGGAGGAGGAGGAGGAGGAGGAGGAGGAGGAGGAGGAGGAGGAGGAGGAGGAGGAGGAAAGTAGTGACGCAAATCTCTCATGACTACCTCCCTCACTCCTTTCCTTCTTCCTTCTCTCCCCTCCCTTCCTCTTTCTCTCCCCTCCCTTCCTCCTTCTCTCTCTCTCCCTTCTCTCCTTTCCTCCAAGTCTGCATCTGTCTTGGGTACCTGCACTGTTTGTCTCCAGATTTATCCTTCGCTGAAAGTTCCTCCTTCTCCTCCTCCTCCTCCTCCTCCTCCTCCTCCTCCTCCTCCACCCTTCGACCTCCTCCTTTTCGTCTTTCCACTTCATCCTGTGATATCTTGCAACTCACCAGGTCGCATCTCTCTCTCTCTCTCTCTCTCTCTCTCTCTCTCTCTCTCTCTCTCTCTCTCTCTCTCTCTCTCTCTCTCTCTCTCTCTCCGTCAAGTTTTCCATGACATTTTATTGATATTTCTTATCTTCCTGTTCTCACTGGTTATCCTTCTCTCTCTCTCTCTCTCTCTCTCTCTCTCTCTCTCTCTCTCTCTCTCTCTCTCTCTCTCTCTCTCTCTCTCTCTCTCTCTCTCTCTCAATGCATCACAGCCTAAGATAACTAGTACTCAACACTCCTACATCACCCCTAGTAGTAGTAGTAGTAGTAGTAGTAGTAGTAGTAGTAGTAGTAGTAGTAGTAGTAGTAGTAGTAGTAGTAGTAGTAGTAGTGCTCCTCTTCTAACAAATACACTACCCTAACTCTGTACCCTCAAACACCTAACTCCCTGCCTCCTCCACTCTGACCCCGGAAACCCTAACCACCCAATACCTTCCCTACCATAAACACTGCCTCCAACTTTTACCTCCCTAAATAAAACACTACCCCAGCTTTCTACCATGAACCCCCAAACCAACACCCCCCCAACTCTGTACACCCCTAACCCCAAGCCACACAATAGCTCCCCCCGCTATAAACACTACCAGATAACAACAAATACAAACAACCTAACTAGCAAATTATCAACAACCATCAAACGCTTAGTGATCGCGCCAGCTGGACATCTCGTCACGGCGCTGCGCAACTGACTAATCCACCGTACGTAGAAGCTGACCCCTGTGACGCCATCGCCCCCTCCACTCCTCCTCACCCCCTCCCGTTCAAAATGGCTCCAGCACCTCCACATCCCTCACTAAAAAAAAAAAAAAAAAAAAGGAAAAATAGGAAAAAAAAAGTAAAATGAATGACTGTGAAAGAAAAAAACTGTAACATAAATTGACTAGTGTATAAATTCCACCTAGAAAAATGTGTTTGAATCTTCTAAATGATAACTACATAAAATATTAAAGTTAAATAAAGGAGATTTTTGGGGAGAAAAGAAAAAGGGTGAGGGATTTTAGACGGAAAGTTAGGTTAGGAATTAATTTTAAAAGGAAAGAAAGACGCGCGCACACACACACACACACACACACACACACACACACACACACACACACACACACACACACACACAGAGAGAGAGAGAGAGAGAGAGAGAGAGAGAGAGAGAGAGAGAGAGAGAGAGAGAGAGAGAGAGAGAGAGAGAGAGAGAGAGAGAGAGAGAGAGAGAGAGAGAGAGAGAGAGAGAGAGAGAGAGAGAGAGGATTTGGCTTGAGAGGGAAATAGGGGATTTAAAATAAGGGAGGGGAAAAGAGGGGAGGAGAGGGAAAGGGGATTAGAATAGCAAAGAAAGAGAACACATGAAAGGAGAATGAGGAAACTGTAGGATAAAAGAGAGAAAACGAAAATAGCAGGAGCAGGAGGAGGAGGAGGAGGAGGAGGAGGAGGAGAGAAATAGACATGAGATGAAATATAGAAATGCTGCAAAAGAGAGAGAGAGAGAGAGAGAGAGAGAGAGAGAGAGAGAGAGAGAGAGAGAGAGAGAGAGAGAGAGAGAGAGAGAGAGAGAGAGAGAGAGAGAGAGAGAGAGAGAGAGAGAGACCCCTTTTTCATACCCTCTGCAATAAGACTCATAGCACAGTGATATTAATATGAGATTTTCGTCCTTACTGACCATCCCGCCAGCCTACTCTCCCTCAAACAGTTAATCTGAAGCCAATTCTCAGAGGACTATTGCATTATTTACACCCACAGCTTCCCCCACTCCGGAATATAAAGGCAATAATGAAAGAGTAAAATTTCATCTCTGCAACAAGAAGAAAAAATAATGAAAAAGGAATAGAAATAAATGTGAACTCAAACAAAGCCGGTGAGAATAAAAGTGGAAGTAATTAATGAGGATGGTGATTGAGTAATAATAGTAGTAATAGAAGTAATAATGATAATGATGATGATGATGATGATGATGATGATGATGATGATGATGATGATCATAATAATAATGATAATAATAATAATAATAATAATAATAATAATAATAATAATAATAATAATAATAACAGTAACAATAATAATGGTAATAATAACAATTAACTTAATTAACAAATCTACAAAGAACAATAAATGTGTGTGAAACGAGGTAGTGACTATACCGTTTCTCTCTCTCTCTCTCTCTCTCTCTCTCTCTCTCTCTCTCTCTCTCTCTCTCTCTCTCTCTCTCTCTCTCTCTCTCTCGGGACTTTTTTCAATTTCCACGATAAGGGAGCGGGATATGAGAGAGAGAGAGAGAGAGAGAGAGAGAGAGAGAGAGAGAGAGAGAGAGAGAGAGAGAGAGAGAGAGAGAGAGAGAGAGATTATATGTATATTGATATTTTGCTATATGACACCTTCTCTCTCTCTCTCTCTCTCTCTCTCTCTCTCTCTCTCTCTCTCTCTCTCTCTCTCTCTCTCTCTCTCATCCTTAGTATGCATCGTAGCTGTACAAAACCTCGAGAATTTTAAACCAGCAGAGAGTGTGAGACGTGATGTACTTTTTGACGAGAGAGAGAGAGAGAGAGAGAGAGAGAGAGAGAGAGAGAGAGAGAGAGAGAGAGAGAGAGAGAGAGAGAGAGAGAGAGAGACATTCGTATCAACATAAGGAACATATAACATGAAATAAGGAAAGACGATAACCGATAATAACAATAATGATAATAATAAAAATAATAATAATAATAATAGTAATAATAATAATGATAATAATAATAATAATAATAATAATAATAATAATAATAATAATAATAATAATAATAATATGTAAGAGATATATGACTTACTCAGCAGAATATAATGAATATACTGAAAGAAGGAGGAGGAGGAGGAGGAGGAGGTGGCAAGGGGGTCGTGAAGTCGTAGAAATGCTCCCTGGAGTATAGAGGAGGAGGAGGAGGAGGAGGAGGAGGAGGAGGAGGAGGAGGAGGAGGAGGAGGAGGAGGAGGAGGAAGAGGAGGAGGAGGAGGCGTGGCATGGTAATCTTACTCTTGGGGAATGTGTTCATGTTTTAAGGAATGAGATCTTTACTCACTCCCCCTCACGCTCCTCTTTCTTCACCATCTCCCCCCCTCCAGTGTGTGAGTGTGTCTGGAGAGGGAGGGAGGGGAGGGACGGGGTGACGTAAGATTAAGTACTGGTATGCATTTCTTTACTTCCCAAGGTCACTATGAAGAAGAAGAAGAAGATGATGATGATGATGATGAAATATACAAATAAAGAGGAGGAAGAAAACAAGAATATAATATTGTTAATAGGAAAAACATTAGAAAAATATGGAAACAAGGTAAAAAGAAGATTAAGAGGAGGAGGAGGAGGAGGAGGAGGAGGAGGAGGAGGAGGAGGAGGAGGAAGAAGGAAGAGAGAAAAACGGTAATGATCAAAATTTCAATACAGGAAGTGAAGGAAGACAAGGGAAAGAGAAAAGAAAAAAACAAAAACTGAACAAAAAAAAACTCAAACACACACACACACACACACACACACACACACACACACACACACACACACACACACACATTCCCCTCACAAGGATAAATGCAAAATGAAAGACGCACAGAATCCCTCGCTTGCGTTGGCTGCACGACCTCTCTCCCCTCACTCCCCTCAGGTGTGCCTTAATTAGCTTCCACGGACAGGTGAGAGGCAGCCGTGTTCAGGTGTGATCGAGCCCGGAGTGGAAGAGAATGTGGAATAGGATGTGGAAGAGGAAGAAAATGAGATAAAAGATAATTTCATGGAGACATCAATAAATAAGAAATAGTGGTTTAGTGAAGGATGAGGGGAGAGAGAGAGAAAGGGGAGAGAGGGGAGGAAAGGGGTGATATTCTCGGTCAATAAGTCTCCCCTCCCCTTCCCCTCGGTTTAGGCATTCCCCCTCACTCCTTTTCCCCTCTCCCTCACTCCCTCCCCTCTCTCTTTTTCTCCTTTCAATTTGGTTTTATCCCACTTCTCCCCTTGGTTTTGTTCCACTTTCCCCTGTCTGTCCCCTCGCTCTCACATCCCTCTTCCCCTCAATTCCCCTCGGATCTCTGTTTTTTTTAGTTATCTTCCCCCATCTCTGTTATTCGACTATTCCCCTTGGACTGAGTTCCCCTTTGGTGGCTCTCTCTCTCTCTCTCTCTCTCTCTCTCTCTCTCTCTCTCTCTCTCTCTCTCTCTCTCTCTCTCTCTCTCTCTAACAAAACCCTATTTCTCCCTTCCAATCCTCACCACTTTCCCTTATTCTTTCTCTCATCTCCCTTCCCTCTCTCCTCTCCCTTTCTCCGTCGAGCACTTGTTGGAATGAGAGCGTTGAGTGAAGAGGAAACTGGGTGAGGGAAACTAAGCGGAGAAAAAAAAGTATAGATAAACTGATAAAAGATAAAGAATCAAAATGCTGCAACATATTATCACCGAAACAAAAATCATGATAAAATAAATAAAACAGAAGCAGAAAAAAACAAAGCGAAACAAAAAAAAAAAAAAAACGGAGTGTACAGTGAAATAAATAAACGGAGGGAGTGAAATAGAGTTAATAAATAGTCAGAGAGAAAAAAAAACACGTACTAATCTGTCCCGGGAAAAAGGACGAGGAAAAAAAAAAAAAAAGGAAAAAAATATATGTGCTAAAAAGGTCTGAAAATGACGGGATATGTATATAGAAATATGCCGACCAGATAATTAAAAAGATAAAAGTGTGTGCACGGTGATTTAGAGAGAGAGAGAGAGAGAGAGAGAGAGAGAGAGAGAGAGAGAGAGAGAGAGAGAGAGAGAGAGAGAGAGAGAGAGAGAGAGAGAGAGAGAGTTATCACCGGAAGCGTTTCATACATATACCTATTTTTTTTTTTATCCAACTGTTTCCATTTCTCTTTATACATGAGTTTCCGCGTATTTGTTTTTATATATAATACAAATACTCGATCAATACATCTGTTTACCTTTGCAATCAATCTGCATTACCTGTAACACACCTGTCTATCATCACACCTGTCATACAGTAAACATCTTTGTATTCCTGCATTATCCACTCATGCCAAAGTACGATTTATAAATATTTTGCGGCCATTACTGTTTAGTGTAGTTTTCTGAAGGTTTAAAATGTTTCCATGTCTCTAGTGATCGTTTAACAAGCTCTAGCGGAAGTGATGGGAGTTTTCAGGGTGCTTCCATGACTCCAGTGATCGTTTAAGTCTCTCGTGGAAATTATTGGCAGTTTCTGGGGTGTTGAAGTGAGTTTAACAGGTTGTACTGGAGATTATTAGGGTTTTAAGGGTGTTTTCACGATTGTAAGGATAGTTTAATGAGCTCTTCTGAAAATTATTGTGGTTTTGAGAATATTTTCACGATTCGTCATAGTTTAACAAGAACCCTAAAATAACAAAAACACACATAAGAACACAACTAATCATCCCTGTGGTCTAGAACATAAAAAAAAAAAAAAAACATAAAGGAAATGAGGGACGCTGCAAGAAGTCATTAGGCCTACACGTGGCAGTCCCTGGATAAAACCTATCTATTTCCACCTATCATCCCCATCCATAAATTTATCTAATCTTCTAAACCTCCGTGATGACTCAGCACTAAGAACCTGATTACTGAGTCCTAAGAAAACAAGAGAGCAAAGCTGAGGAACACGAGCAGGAGCAATAACAATACCACTAACACACGGGGAGGTTACAGGGGCGCTCGCCAGGCCGCAGCAGGAGCCCGGCCACCCAGCCCACCTGTGACCCGCTCCCCAACGCTCACCTTTAAGTCCGCAGCGCCACGGCTTCGCCAAATCACGTCCGTGTGAAATACCGAACTTGCAGTGAGCAGCGGATGATTTTTTTTTCTCTCTCTTTTTCTCTCTTTTTTTGGGGGGCAAAGTACGACCACCTTGTGCTTGCTCCTCCCCTCCTTGTGTGTTGTGCGATTGCTTTTTTCTTTTTGTTTTGTTTTGTTTTGTTTTTTGTCTGTCTGTCTGTCTGTCTGTCTGTCTCTCTCTCTCTCTCTCTCTCTCTCTCTCTCTCTCTCTCTCTCTCTCTCTCTCTCTCTCTCTCTCCCCTACGTCCTCTAATATCCTCTTATTTGCATATTTATTCTCCTCATTAAGTTTTTTTTTTATAATACAATATACGAACCAACATCACTACTACTACTATTACTACTACTACTACTACTGCCACCACCACAACCACCACCACCACCACCACCACCACCACGATTACACAGGAACAGCATCAATACCCCACAAAAAAAAAAAAGAAAAGAAACCCCTTTCCACCGTCCCTCCCTCCCGCGAAAAAAAAGAAAAGAAAAAAAAACGCAAAAAAAAAAAAAAAAAAAAAACGACAGTTACCAAGACAGCAAATCATCTAACCCAATAATAATTTCACTCTGAGCTGCAAGATAACGCTAGCGAGGACAAGGACACGGAGAAGGGAAGGGATCTAAGCATTGGCAGGGGCGGACTGGGAACCCTTGATGGAGTTACCGTTAGGCAGGGAGAGGAAGGGAGGGAGAGAGGCAGAGAGGGGAGAGTAGGTACTTGTTAGGCGCGGGAGTAGAGGAAGGAAGAGGAGGAGAGAGAGGGGAGAAGGGAGAGTAGATACTTAAACGGAGTAAAGGAGGAGGAGAAAGAGGATAGGGAAGACTAGGAGTAGAGGAAGGAAGAAGGAGGAGGAGGACAAAGAGGAGGAGGAGTAGAGAGAATACACTTGTTAGACAAAAGAGTAAAGGAGAGAGAGGAAGAGAAGGAAGAAAAGGGAGAAGGAAAAAAATACACTTGTTAGATGAAGCAGTAAAGGAAGAGAAAGAAGAGGAGGAGAAGGGAGAATAGTGAATTGTTAGGCAGAGTAAAGGAGAAGAAGGAGGAAAATTAGAAGATAAAAACTTGTTAGACGTAGGAATAAAGGAGGAGGAAGAGGAGAATGATGATGATGATGATGATGATGATGATGATGATGATGATGATGATGAGGAGGAGGAGGAGGAGGCGAAGGAGAACTAGATAACTGTTACGTATGAGTAAAGGAAGACGAGAAGGAGGAGGAGGATGAGGAGAAGGAGGAGAAGGAGGAGGAGGAGGAGGACAAGGAAGAGAAATAGGGGATGTAATCTACACTCTCTAAGGACACGGATGCAGACGATCGGCGAGTAGGTAAAGTAATCCTCGGGAGAGTAGCGTAGGATCTCTGTGGAATCTTGGGCTTACTATTGTTTTGCTGGGACGAGATAGATTGAGGGAGGGAGGGAGGGAGGGAGGGAGGGAGGGAGGGAGGGAGGGTGGGTAGGGCTAGGGACTCATGAAGAATGGATGTAAGGTAGATAGGAGGGAGGAAAGCGGAGAGGGAAATGTTGAGGAAGGAAGAGAGAGAGGGAAGGAGGGAGGGAGGAGGAAAGCAAAGGGAATATGTAAGGACTGATGAAAAGGTTAAAACAGACACGATAACTATGGGATGAAGGAGGAAGGGAGATAGAATAAAAAGAGAATAAAGGAGGGGCATAATGAATGAGCAAGGAATGAGTGAACGTAGAAAATACATAAGGAATAAGTAAATGAAAGGAGACAGGTAGATAGATGAATGAAGGGAAGGAAGGAAGAGAAGGAAGGAGAAGGAAGGAGAAGGAAGGAGAAGGAAGAAGTAAAAGTTAGCTATGCTTGGTTAAGTCTGTGCTACAACTTTAGTTCTGTTTATCTTACTTCTCTCTCTCTCCTTCCTTCCTCCTTTCCTTACTTCCACTTCTATAAATCCTCCTTTATCTTCCTTCATGCCATCCACCTTTCCTTCCTTTCTCCATTCATTTATCACATCCCTTCCTTTACCTCGTTTTTGACTCTTTCCTTTCTTCCTGTATTCCTTTATCACATCTTTTTTCTTTGTTTTTTTCTTTCCTTTCTTCCTCTCTCCATTCATTTACCCCACCTCTTCCTTTACCTGCCTTTTCCTTCTTTCCCTCCTTTCTTCGCTCCTTTATCCCATCCCTTCCTTTATCTGGCTTTCCTTTCATTTCTTCCTCCGTGCACCCTTTTCCCTCCCCTCCTTCCATTCGCCTCCCGTCCCTCCTTCGCTAAGCCATCAGCATATTTCATCAACTTTTACACTTGCCTTCTCCCGCAGGACACTATTTATGTTTCATCATCTTCCCTTGAATCAAAAATTACCCGCAGAGAAAATTCTTCCCAAATATTATTAAAGTTAGCCATGTTCTTCTTGTTGGCGAGGAGACGCTGAGCCCAAAGTGAATTTACACACAGGAAAATAAAGGGAATGGTAGGAAAGGTTATGGTATGTGTATGGTACTTCGTCTCCTGTTGTTGTTGTAGTTGTTGTTATGGTTCAGTTAGTCAGTCAGTCAGTCAGTGGATTAGTCTCTCAGAAGGAAAAATTATGGAAAGAAAATCAAGGAAAAGTTAGGAAAAATTACAGGCAGTCAGGTACTTAGTCTCTTGTTACTGTTGTCATGATTAGGTTGCTGTGGCTCGGTTAGTTAGTGAATCATTCAGTCAGTCAATTAATTAGTCTCTTAGAAGGAACGAATCATGGAAAAAAATCAAGGAAAAGCAGAAAAAAATTGCTGTATATCTATGGTACTTTGTCTCTCGCTACTCTTGTCCTGACCTGGATGTCTGTGGCTTAGTCAGTCAGTCAGTCAATGAAACAGTCTCCCGAAAAAAAAGTCAAAGAAAGTTCAAGGAAAAGTAAGGAAAGGTGCAAGCAGTCGACAATACGTTGTTTTTTATTACTTTTGCTATATGATCCGGATATTTGTCGTTCAGTCAGTAATTCAAAATCTCGGGAAGGAAAACATCAGAAAAATCAAAGAAAATTAGGAAAAGTTTTTGGTTTCGGTTAAAGAAATATCTATGTATCTATTTATCTACTTGTCAATTGCCCAGGAAGTGAGGAAAGTCTTAAGAGAATTTGTGAGGAAAGTTACGTTTCAATGGTGTAGAATTCTCGATAAAAGTAATTACGAACAATAGTAATATGAAGAAGGAAAATCACACAAAGTTAAGCCAGAAATGCGGAATAAATGTGAAATATACGTACCGTTCCGCAGCAACTATTACTAAATTTTCATATAAACAACACTAATACAGATGCACTATTGTATAAGCGCACCAAATGAAATTATGCAATGAAAATGTAACAAAATATGCGGGAAGTGTTTAGTTTCAACCGCGTGCTATTCCCCCTCAGGCAAGACTATCATTTCATACATACAATAAGACCTTAAAGCGCTTCCATTAAATATATTTGAACATTCAGTAGCTACAGTGCAAATCCAGCTACTTTTGTATCCTTTCGTACTTCTCCTTTTACTTTACACTTCTATTATTCTCGTTTCTGTACAAATTTTAATCTTTTATCTAGAATTCTCTGTGAGTGTTGTGTCTAGAATTCTCTGTGTTTGTTTTCCTTCTTTATCATGATTAAAGCTCTTTCCCAAACTCACTTTTGTATCGTTTCGTGCTTATTCTTTTAGTTCATTATGCTGTCATTCTCATTTTTGTACAACTTAAATTTTTTATCTGGAATTCTCTGTTTCTGTGTTTTTCTTCCTTCCCATGACTTCAACCCTTTCGAGACTCACTTTTGTATCACATTTTGCATCCTTTTGTACTTCTCCCTTTATTTCACATTATTATCAATCTAATTTCCGTATGAACTTTAACCTTTGCTTTGAAATTCTCTATATTGTTTTTTTCTTCCTTCCTTTGACTTAAACTGTTTCGAGGCGACTATCGGAACATTGTTGGCACTAAAGAAGCCTCCATTTGTATATTCTCTGTTTATTACTACTACTATTTACTAGAAGTAGGAGAAATTATAGTTTCCCCTCCTTTCTGTGTCCTTGGTTTGTCTCCACACATTGAAAATAATCTCCACTCTACGATATAATTTCAAAGAGAGTTTCAATTTCAACTAATCCTCGCAGTTGGCAGGGAGAAGAGGAATAAATAAGCAATATAACCAATCAAACTTTTCATAAACTTTTACCTGATCGCTTATGCATTTTCCCTCCACTATTTCCGTGGTCTACAAATTACAGGCCATGGGTTTTATCTTCGCCTTCACGTGCGCGGCGCCAGGTTGCCACGCGCCGCGCCCTTCCATCACCATCCTGCCAATTTCTTTTCAATTTCCCATGCTTGATTTCCGTTTTTATCCCGTCCGCTTCTTGTTCCCCCCTCCCTCCCTCCCCACCTCCCACTCTCCCGCCTCCCGCTCCTCTCCTCTCCCTCCACATCCGCCTCCATCACCTGCCCACACGTGTACATTCGCTGCCCACACCTGACACACACGCACACACATAACACACCTGCACATGTCCACCTGTCATACCTGTCCACCTGTTAGCCACACCTACGCATGCCCACACACCTGTCATCTTTATTGTATTCGGTATCCACACCTGACGCTACATTTGTATTTCAGATATCTGTTATATACCTGTAAATGTTATTATTCATAAGTAAAGGAGTTAATTTATTTTTACTTTTATTTCTTGTATATTTCCATCTTTTCGAAAATTATCATTCCTGAGGTTGTTCCGTTTATTTGCATTTTACAAACACATTATTAATTCATTCCTTTATAAAAAAAGAAAAAAAAAACACGAGAAATACTGGAACGAACAAAAACACTAATTTAATTATTATTTTTGTCCTCTGTGTGTGTGTGTGTGTGTGTGTGTGTGTGTGTGTGTGTGTGTGTGTGTGTGTGTGTGTGTGTGTGTGTGTGTGTGTGTGTGTGAGTGTTTGCAGTACGTGTCTTTTTCATGTACCTAACAAGTTTTTCCCACCACACCTCCCCTCGTCCCATTCTCCCCTCACCCCAGTTGTTGCCACAGACCTCCCTTTCGCCTCTCTCCCCTCACTCTCCCCTATCCTCGCCAGCCCCATAAACTTAATTTCAGTTCCATCTCCCCCTCGCTCCCCTCTCCCCTGCTCCCTCTCACCTTATAAAGTGTCTGTTATCAAGCTGCTTCACCTCTAGGGGCATTCTCTCTCTCTCTCTCTCTCTCTCTCTCTCTCTCTCTCTCTCTCTCTCTCTCTCTCTCTCTCTTACTACTACTACTACAAATTTATAACTACGCCAAAATCCTAACAGTGTGTGTGTGTGTGTGTGTGTGTGTGTGTGTGTGTGTGTGTGTGTGTGTGTGTGTGTGTGTGTGTGTGTGTGTGTGTGTGTGTGTGTGTGTGTGTGTGTGTGTGCTCCTTCCTCCTTAGCATCCATTTTTCGTTCATCATCCACCCCTTTGCCTCTTTCCTTCACTTCACCCCCTCTCCTCCTTCTCCTCCTGTGCGTTGACACCTCTTCAATCACTGTATTTTAAGACCTTCCTGCTGGGGTGATGATGGGAGGTATAAAGATTCCTTCTCCTCCTCCTCCTCCTTCGGTGCACTAAAAAGGCAGACAAGTCCATTAATTTCACTCTTGGGCGTCGATCTTGAGCGATAATGATACATAACATCTTCCCTCTTATCGCTTCGCTTAATGCCTCTCCTCCTCCTCCTCCTCCTTTAAGATCGAGGAAGAGGAGATGGAGGAGGAGCAGGAGGAGCAGGAGATCGAGGAGGCGGAGTGACACAAGGCATTTCTCTCTCCCTCTTCCCCTGTCGTGCTTAAATGGTGGCGTATTTTGTATCTGTGTATAATTCCTGTCTTTATCCCGCCCTTCTCACTCCCTATCTTTAGTTCTCATAACGTGCATGCATTCTTCATTCCCTCCCCTGTTTTCTTCCTTCGCCTTGTTTACCTAAGCTTCATACCCTTGTTTTGTTTCCCTTTTCGAGTGTTTAATCTCTTTCCTCCCTTGCCCTCTTCCCCCTCCTTCACTCTCCTTACTCTCTTTACCCTCTCTCTCTCCCTTTCACTGACTCTGCTTATCCTCATTCTCATATGCTCCTATTTGCTTCCTACACTTGTGCTTCTAATCGGTTTTCCCCTTCCGCTTCCTTCATGAGTGTCCTACAGAGTCCTACTAGTGTCAAGAGTCCTTACGTCCCCAGGGGGTAAGAGTATCCTTGAGGTCCTTGATTCTCCTTGTAGTAAGAAAGGCTGAAAGGAAGCGTTAAGGATACCTGGGGCCCTCTCAAGCTTCGCGTAGGTGAGGGTGGGCACGCGTCAGGTGAGAACAGGTGTGAAGAATCATGTGTTATGCTTTATTTAACTTCACTGGTATAAATATTTTTCTCTTGTAATTATCTCGCATTTTTGGCTTTGGCACTTTTGTTTTTGTATTGCAGTCTTTTATAGTTATTTTGCTTTTATCCTTTTTTTAATCTATTTTTTTCTTTGTAATTATCTGACTTTAGACATTTGTTTCGTGTTACAGTCTTTTAAGCAGCTGTTTCGGTTTATTTAACCCTTTGTTTGATAATTTTTTTCTCCTGTAATTGAATATAACATTTTTTTACACCTGCTTTTCGTATTACAGTCTCTTAAATAATTGTGATGTAAGAAAAGATCTAATTAACTTCCTACTCTCTTTCTGCGTGGCTAAGCTATTTAATAAAAGTGCTCTGAAAATCAACAAAGGACGAACACAACAGTGAAAGACTTAACTGTGCCTTTTCCTCTGCATGTGCGCGTTTTTATATGTATGTATGCATATATGTGTATGTATTAAGCGTGCAGGAATGTATGTGTATGCATGTATGCAGACGAGCGGCCCAGACAGGAACGTGACAATGGATATGTATGCAAATAAATGAAAAATGTGATTAAAACTTGAACAAGACCAAAAATCCAAGACCGCCAAAACACTGACTGCAGCTCCACACTCCAGAGCCTTCCACTTTCCTCTTCTGCACTCCACAACCTCCCAATCCTAACCCTCCCTTTCCTCTCACCCATCCACCTCTTCTCTTCTCCCAACCCATCAACTGTCATTTTTCTTCCCTTCCCAACCTATAGTTTCTTCCCTCCCCTTCCCCCCTTCCTCTCAACCCCTCACCTTTCACTCCCCTCCCCTCCCTTCCTCCCAACCGATCACCTCTTCTCCCTTCCCTTCCTCCCAAGCCTATCACCTCTTCTCCCTTTTCCCTATCCCCCTACCCATCACCTCTCACTTCCACTCCCTCCCCATCTTCTCTACCCATCACCTCTTCTCCCCTCACCTCCCTTTCTCCCCATCACAACAAACTCCCATGCATGAAGCGTAAAATTTCTGGATTTGTTGGCGTCGACAGCAGACTCGACTGGGAATTGAACGGAAGGGGAAGAAGGGCAGGAAAGGGGAGGAAAGAGGAGGAAATGGAGGGAACTTGGCGGCTGGAGAGTCCTTGGAGGGGAAATACTGGAGGAAGGGCGCTGTTCTGGGAGGTGATGGTGAGAAAGGAAGCAATGAAGGAGTTTACGCCACGAAAGATTTAAGAGAACAAAGGGAAAAAAAAATGTTATGGTTGAAATTTCTGGTTTTATGTATTTTTGAAAGATTTTTTTATTACTATTTCACGATGTAGGTGTTTTCTTGAAGTTTTGCGGAAGAGAAGCACATAATAGAGCATGAATGAAAATAAAGGGTTAAAGAAAAGTTTCGGAACGTAATAAAACGAACGTAACTTTCTTTTACCTTCTCAGGAAGAAACGTGAATATATAATGAGAAGCGTTCGCCAAAGAAAATGAAAGAACACGAATAAGAAATAACTAAATGATTATGAGGAAAAAAAAAACATGAATAGCAAACAATGAGAAACAATAAATTAATAAAAAAATAAAAACTAATACAATGATATAAAAAAAATAAGAAAACAATAAAACAGACAAAGATACAAAGGAAAGAAAAACAATGAAAAAAAAATGTGGAATTAGAAACCAATAACAGAACCATAACAGAATAGTACAATTAACAAGAAACAATTAACATAAAACCAAACGCATAAACAAACAAAAAAAAAAAAAAACAATAAAAGCAACAAACGGGGCACAACAAAACCACTAAGGGCGACAAATAACTTGGCTCACCATTACAATACAATCTTAAGTTGCAATAATTCTTAGACCGCAGTTTACGAGACTTTGGGAAACATAGCGCTATATTGCAGGAATCCAATTTTGACATGTTTACCTACACACGAAAAGATCTCTCTCTCTCTCTCTCTCTCTCTCTCTCTCTCTCTCTCTCTCTCTCTCTCTCTCTCTCTCTCTCTCTCTCTCTCTCTCATAGACGAGCTGTCAGGTACATATCCCATTCAGGAAAAGCAATCATACAAATACAAACACGCCAAACGGAAACAGGGGGCGAGAGAGAGAGAGAGAGAGAGAGAGAGAGAGAGAGAGAGAGAGAGAGAGAGAGAGAGAGAGAGAGAGAGAGAGAGAGAGAGAGAGAGAGAGAGAGAGAGAGAGAGAGAGAGAGAGAGAGAGAGAGAGAGAGAGAGAGAGAGAGAGAGAGAGAGAGAGAGAGAGAGAGAGAGAGAGAGAGAGAGAGAGACTGATCCAAACACATTTATAAACACACGTAAGAAAGAAAAAGAGAGGAGGAGAGAGAGAGAGAGAGAAAACACACACACACACACACACACACACACACACACACACACACACACACACACACACACACACACACAACTTTTCACGTGGCGAGGCAGCAACAAAAACACAACAATCAAGAGTAACGCAGCGAAAGTTCTTAACGGTGATGTCAAACAGTTCGTAACAGTAATACGTTTCCCAGACAAAACACCACTCGGAGGAGGAGGAGGAGGAGGAAGAGGAGGAGGAGGAGGAGGAGGAGGAGGAGGAGGAGGAGGAGGAGGCAAGGAAAGTGCTGGTGAAGGAACGAAAATCTGCCAAAAGAGGAAGAAAGGTTTGCGATGAAACGTAAGTCAGAGCTAGAGAGAGAGAGAGAGAGAGAGAGAGAGAGAGAGAGAGAGAGAGAGAGAGAGAGAGAGAGAGAGAGAGAGAGAGAGAGAGAGAGAGAGAGAGAGAGAGAGGATTACAAATATACAAAAAAAAAAAAACATATAAAAGAAAATAAACAGAATTAAAACAAGAGAATGAGATACACAGGCGAATAAAGAAGAGGAAGAAAGAAAGGTGGAGAACAGGTGAGTGTCGGGAGAAGAAAAATCCAGGTAATAAAGGGCAGGTAAAGCTCATCCCCTGCAGGCACAAGAAAGAGAGAGAGAGAGAGAGAGAGAGAGAGAGAGAGAGAGAGAGAGAGAGAGAGAGAGAGAGAGAGAGAGAGAGAGAGAGAGAGAGAGAGAGAGAGAGAGAGAGAGAGAGTAAAAAAAAAACTAACTTGGTAAAAGACAAACTTCGTGGAGATGAAAGAACTTCTTACAACTTCTCCTCCCCACAAGACGTTTGTTGTAAACCTTTTTTTATTTGGGTTTATGCATATGTGTGTGTGTGTGTGTGTGTATAAGCCCCCCACCCACACACACTTAGGTAAACACATACACACACACACACACACACACAGGACTTGATATTAAAAAGTAAAGAAAACTGCAAAAAGAAAAGCAAAGGAGCAGAAGAGAGAGAGAGAGAGAGAGAGAGAGAGAGAGAGAGAGAGAGAGAGAGAGAGAGAGAGAGAGAGAGAGAGAGAGAGAGAGAGAGAGAGAGAGAGAGAGAGAGAGAGAGAGAGAGAATACTATTTCAACAGCTTCAGAAAGAGAGAAAATGCCACTTACTAAACACTTTAATCCCGAAAATAAAGAAATAATAACTAGATGATTGTAAATTCTTAACAAACTCGATTCTCAGCAAAAGAATGAGGAAAGTTTTACAGGATAATTTCACGAATTTAAGTGCATATAAAAAAAAGAGAGAAAAATATAACTCGAAAATGAAAAAAAAAAAATGCTGGAAGATAATGATCAAATATAGATGATTTTAATGTTAAACTAAAACACAAAGTACGAGAAAATGATAAAGCTTATTATTTAAAAGTCCAATGCAGAATTATGAATGGAAAACGCGGGGAAGAGAGAGGAAAAAAAATCTAATATTCTAATCTTACATGAAACAAAACATGAAAAAGAAAAAAAAACAAAGAAAACAGAAAGAGAAAAATCTTCGTACATGTCAAAGGAAAACAAGAAAAAATAATTGACATGAAAACACGAAAGAAAAGAAAAAAAGAAAAAGAAAACGAAAAAAGAGAGAAAACAAGAGGAAAAAAGGGAGCAAATGCTAATGAACAAGAACGAATGAGACAAAATGCATGAGAAAACAAGATAAAAAAAAGAGAGAAAAAAAAAGGAGAGGGGAAGGGGAAGGAAAACAGGGACCACGGATAAAAATGGTTAATGAAATAGGAGAGGGGGTTTGTCTACTGCTTGGGATAATAAATGACCACCAAGACTTCATCCACCATTATTACCACTGTCCACCATCCCCCTCCATCCCCTGACGCTTCTTCTTCTTCTTCTTCTTTTTTTTTTTTAAGCGGCGCGTTTCGGAATGAGTAAAATCGAAGCGCAATTAGTGGAAATCATTAATGTAGAATGAATTAATGAGTACGCTGGCGGGTTTCGGTTTGGGCTGCGTTACGAGAGCTTGTTTGGTGGAGGGGGGGGGGCTGTGATAAAAAAAAAGTCTAAAAATATGATGGGTTATGGTGGTTATGTAAAGAGAGAGAGAGAGAGAGAGAGAGAGAGAGAGAGAGAGAGAGAGAGAGAGAGAGAGAGAGAGAGAGAGAGAGAGAGAGAGAGAGAGAGAGAGAGAGTAAATATATGATGGGTTATGATGGTTACGTAAAAAAAAGGGGGAAAAATCTAAAAATAGTTGCTTATATGGGAAAAAAAAGGAAAAAAATCTAATGGGTTATAGTGATTACTTAAAAAAAAAGAGAAAAGACTCAAAATATGAATGATTATGATGGTTACGTAAAAAAAAGCGAAAAAAAGGTCTAAAAATGCCGGGTTAAGGTGACTACTTAAAAAAAAAAAAAGAAAAAAATAGAAAAAAAGAAAAATAAGTTGAAAATATGATGGCTTATGGTGTTTACTAATTAACAACCAAGGGAATTTAGGTGTTAAGGGAGCGCTACCATATTTCACGCACCATATCTTTTGGAACACTAGATGATAAATTAGACATAATGAATATTGTGGTGTTAATTTCAGTGTCTCATTAATTTTATTTTAGCTAATCATTTTGGCTATTTTATTTATTTATTATTTTTTCTGCGGGAGTGGCACATAGGGGGGACTTTTATTATTACTATTTTTTTTTTTTGTAGCCCTTGGTCAGTACCACTCTTATATAGAAAAAAAAAGGTACATATCACAGGTATAAAGTGTAGAGTTAAATGCTGCAACATTCTACCATATATTCTGAAACGGGATGAGAACTGAAGAAATAGTGACGATTACTAGTGGTAATTTCAACACACCTTATTAAATGTTGTATATATCATATATAAAACGAAAAACCGCTATATTTAATTACCGTACATTTAAAGAACATTGGCTGAAGAATTGAAGAAGCGATTCAAGTTTTGCGGGACCAATTTAAAGACATCTCATTATTCATCGCACGAGTTAGAAGTAGAAAAAAAGCGAAACGATGACGCATTTCACATACTATAAATTTTAGACCAATGAGTGAGGAATTGTGGGAAGAAAGAGTGAAGCTTTGAAGTCCCGATGCTAATTCCGTCTGGTAATGATCAGCTTAGGGAAAGGATTATGAGAACGTAAATAGACGGAGGCGAATTACGTGGCTAATTTCGAACCCTATTGATCAGCGTTGCATAAAAGGCTATTTCCGACTGCTAATTAATTTCCGAAGCCTACAGGAAAAAAAAAAAACTATTCTATATAAATTTCTGGGAATAAGTGCCTTTGGGGCCAATCACTGAAGACTATTTTCCTTTTCCCAATGTACATGTAAACTATTGAGTGCCCCCAAGACTTTCTGGGTAAAAGGTACAGTTTTGGTCATTACTGAGTGACTTGCTGTTAAAGACCCCAGTTTATTTATTTATTTTTTTACCTCTTCCTTAAATTTCAAATATTTCAATTTCTCTTATCTGATAATATTACAAAATCTGACACATGATATATTCTTAGCAGGTCAGAGGAAATGAGATTGGGGTAAAATGCTACGTTTTTCTCAATTTCTAATCCGTTGATATGGTAGTCTCAAAATTTGACACCTTGTAGATTCATAGGTCATAGGAATCGAGGCTGATGTCAATTGCTATGTTCTTCCTCAATTTCAATTTCTCTAATCTGATAGTCTAAGAAAATATGATACCTGATTGGTTGTTAGCACACCAGAGGACTTCAGATTGATGGCAAGTGATAACCACAGTTGGGACAAGTTGTGGCGGTTCCTTGACTTCAGGACATGACTTACAAGTTTCTACAAGTCAAGGTTCTTCATGGAATCTGTTGTTACTGCTCTGTATTGCAGGGAACATTCACATATGACGATTCAAGGTTAGTAATCTCTGTCCCTTGCTTTTCACAAAGTGTGTGTGTGTGTGTGTGTGTGTGTGTGTGTGTGTGTGTGAGCGTGTGGGTGGCTGGATATTAGAAGGTATTGCCAACACCACTCGCGTTTCTCTCTCTCTCTCTCTCTCTCTCTCTCTCTCTCTCTCTCTCTCTCTCTCTCTCTCTCTCTCTCTCTCTCTCTCCAACCCCTACGTTTGGAAAACTTGCAATTTCTCACACAATGAATGATTTCACAAACATTTATTATTAGTTCGAAAGGGAGGGAAGGCAATTCTGTTCTTCAAGTCCGCTAAGTCATTCACTACATCTGAAGGAAGTCGCAATTCCACACAAAAAAGACTAATTTCACAAACATTTACTCGCAACTATATATATATAAAAAAAAAAGTTAATTTTATCTCCAAGTCTTTCCTTTCACTCACATCCAACAACGTATTGAATACACCAATACTTACTCCCTTAAGGCAACAAACTCCCCGAGCGATTCACAAAAAAAAATCAACGAAACCTCCGCTAACACGACACACACACACACACACACACACACACACACACACACACACACATACAGAACTCTACCCTGGAAACTGAAGCAAAAATAACCACCCACATCCCGCTGATTTACGTTAGCACCCGTCACTGGCACTCCTGTCCTGGCACTGGAAGAGGCACTGAGGGAAAGTTAGTGACATTTATGAACAAACACCTGGCCACGCGACAGTTTCCACGCTATGCTCCTCTCATGACTTTCTTAAGCGCGTGGAAAGTGAACAAACAGGAAAGTGAAAGCAGGAGCGAAGGGCAGCGGCAATGTGGGTGTGTGTGGGAAGGTTCTGTGATGCTTGAACGAGCTTAGAAGGAACTGGTAGCGATTTGCAGCCTGGGACGAAACACCTACGTTGACTGCATCCTTTTGGCACTGTGATGGCGGTGGTGGTGATAGTAGTAGTGGTGAGGTGTGGTAGTGGTGGTGTAGATGTGATGACAGTGTAAGATGAGTGAAGATTATGGTAGTTTGAGTGTAATAGTAATGGTGGTTATTGTGGTAGTAGTGGTTGTGAAAGTGGAGATAAGGGGTCATCATCATTCTAACACTGCGGATTATGGTGGTGACGGTAGTAATGATGGTAGTAATGGTTAGTGTGGTAGTGGTGGTTGTGGTAATGGTGGAGATAGTGTGTGATGATAATAATGTTGATAGTAGTAGTTTGAGTGTGATAGGCGGACAGGTAAGACAAAAACCAGGTATCTATACAGGTAAAATAACTAAATATAGTAAGAATAAAAGTAAAGGGCGAAATAATGCAGGAAATCAATACAATAATCAGCCTACCATTAATACCTGTCCACCTGAAGCGAAGGGGAAAAAAATACAGTAGAAGGAAATACAATACAGTGAATCTCGGTCAATTAAAAATGTGAGTATAATGCAAAGTGGATTTAGAGAAGTCCATTTGAAGCGAGTGCTGTGAAGCTTCCCCGAGGAGGGCGCGCTAGGGGCTTCATCAGAGGCTTCCCCACAGCGTCCCCTTCCCAACCTCATGTAAATTAATGGAATCTATTACCTACAATAACACAGCTGGGAAGGGGTGAGGCAAGGTCCGGC
>NC_087185.1:5230000-5255000 GCF_035594125.1 Scylla paramamosain
AACAATCTTTCATCATGCATCCTTTTCTTTCTCCTCCTTCCTGTTTTTTTTTTTTCCCTCACACACCTGTCTCTCATCTCTCTGTTTTCCTTCTTTTATCCTTTGTTTCCCATTTTCCCTCCACTTATGAGATGAAAATTTGGTGTAATGAAGGTGTAGTGGTATTATTATTATTATTATTATTATTATTATTATTATTATTATTATTATTATTATTATTATTATTATTATCATCATCATTATTAAGGGGTTAGTGTGTACAGACATATTAGGAAAGAAAGAGACAGGAAGGGAAAGAAAGAAATATGTATAATCCCTCTCTCTCTCTCTCTCTCTCTCTCTCTCTCTCTCTCTCTCTCTCTCTCTCTCTCTAAACATAATAACATACTGAAACACAAAAACACAAGGCAATTTTAAAACAACAATGAAAAGCAAGATAAACAAAACACAAACCACCACTTCACTTAAGAATGAACTAATACAGAATAAGACAACAATTATACATCCTAGCATTCCCCAGTAAACACACAATTAATTACACCAGCATATTAAAGTGATGCGCTGTAGAAACTATACCAGAAAAAACAGCAGAGTGCCCCCTCAAGGCAGGATAATGTGAAAACGGAGCCCCACACATCTAACGAAAAGCTGTAATGAGTTCCCGGGAAAACACAACGCGAAGAAAGGGGAAAAAAGACTAAGCCATTATCAAACACTATAAAAAATGTATCTCCCTTCGTGGTACAGCGCCCGGGGAAGCCAGCAGGCCGACCCAGCACAAAATAGCGCACCGAGAGGTTATCAAGGCTTCCCCAGTCCAAGATCTGTGAAAAAGTTACCCTCCTCCTCCTCCCTTCCTTCTCTTATAAATGTGCTTCCCCGCTCCTGCCTCTGTGTTCGTATTAATGTTCTCTCTCTCTCTCTCTCTCTCTCTCTCTCTCTCTCTCTCTCTCTCTCTCTCTCTCTCTCTCTCTGGTTTCTGGTCACGTAGAGTTGGACAATATGTAAAAAAAGAAGTTTCCTTGTATGATGATCTTTATTTTCATTTATTTATTTATTTATTTATTTATTTTTTTTTTTGCATTTTGTCAGTTTTTTGTATGATTCTTGGAAACTTAAGCGTGTTGAATAAAGTGTCGAAAATTTACGCATTTTTGGAGGGATTATTGAAAGTTATTCTAATAATACTTTTGGCATTTCATTTTTACTCCACATTAGGAAAAAAAAAATATACGCATTACTAGGTACTCGGAAACTTGTTACACACACACACACACACACACACACACACACACACACACACACACACACACACACACACACACACACCGCCACAAGTACCAACACCATCATCACCACAGGAAAAAAAGGGAGTACGCCATTTTTTTCACAATTAATTACAGCATCAAACTTTAATTAGCGGCTAGAGCCAGGTAATAAAGAGACGTGTTCCAGGTGAACGAGAAAGATTACAGACTCAGGCTACTAATGAGGAATTTTGTAATTATGGTACAAACACCGCCCCATCTTGGTCCCATTATTATTATTACTGTTATTATTATTATTATTGTTATTATTATTATTATTATTATTTTTATTATTATTATTATTGTTGTTGTTGTTGTTGTTGTTGTTGTTGTTAGTAGTAGTAGTAGTAGTAGTAGTAGTAGTAGTAGTAGTAGTAGTTTTGTTGTTGTTCTTGCACACATAGAAACAGAATCAGGAACAACAACAACAACAACAACAACATCTACAATAACAATAACTACTACTACTACTACTATTACTATTACTGCTTCTCCTTGGCACTACTTTCCCCTCGTGACAGTGATCATTATAGCGTTGGTTGTTCTCATCATTATCAATCACCATCGTTATCTCTGGTGATATAATCGCATCTCATTAGGACTCATCATCAGGTCATTAATCACCACACAAACAACCATTATCAACTCTTTCTAAACACGATCCCTTCCCCCTTCCTCTTTTTTTCCTCTCCTTTCTTTCTATAATCCTCCTCCATTTCTCCTTTCCTCTTTAGCGTCTTTTTGAATTCTTGGTTTTTAATTTCCCTTCCTCCGTCTTCTCAATATTTGTTTTCGTTTTATTTGTTTTCCTTTTCTTTGTTTTTCTTTTCTTTCATTCCTTAAGTGGGTTTCTCATATTTTTACTTTGTTTTCCTATTTCCTTTCCTTCATCTTCCATTTCTCTCATCTCTCTTTAAGTGGGATCGTATAAAATTTTTATCTATCCTTCACCTTTCTTTTTCTCGTGCTATTCCTTCCCTTAATTAGGTTCCTCATATCTTTATTTTCTTTTATTTCCTCTCCTTCGCCTCTTCTTCCATTTCTCTCTTTAAGTGGGCTTGTCAAATTTTTACTTTATTTTCTTTCCTATTTTTTCCTCCTTCCATTCCTTCCTTTAAGTGGGTTTCTTATATTTTTACTTAATTTCCTTTCCCTCTTCCCTTTTTTTTTCTTTCTTCTTCCATCTCATCTCAATCCATTCGTTACTTCATGTTTTTTTTTCAATTTTTCCCTTATTTTCATTACTTCTCCTTTTCCTTATTCTCTTCCCTTTCCATTTCGTTCATTTCTTCAAGTGGTTCTCTTCAATTTTTTCTTTATTTTCTTATCTTATTTTTACCCTTTACTTTCAATATAAATCTCTACTTTTTTTTCATCCTCCTATTCGCCATCTTCCTTCATCTCTCTCTCTCTCTCTCTCTCTCTCTCTCTCTCTCTCTCTCTCTCTCTCTCTCTCTCTCTCTCTCTCTCTCTCTAGGACTTTCATTTTTATTTCCATCTGTTTTTTTTTTCCTCTCTCCATTTTTCCAGTGCTTCCCTCCCCACAACCTCCTTCCAGCCCTCTCTACTCGCATTTTATTACCATCCCCTCCTTTCCTCACTCCTCTTTTCCTATTCTCACTTTCTTCTTTATTCTTATTTGGGTTTTGCTTCGCCCTCATCTGATTCTTTCCTTCTTTTTAATGTTACGTCACTTTCTGAATATTTGTTTACTGTAATCAGGTTGGGGGAGAGAGAGAGAGAGAGAGAGAGAGAGAGAGAGAGAGAGAGAGAGAGAGAGAGAGAGAGAGAGAGAGAGAGAGAGAGAGAGAGAGAGAGAGAGAGAGAGAGAGAGAGAGAGAGAGAGAGAGAGAGAGAGAGAGAGAGAGAGAGAGAGAGAGAGAGAGAGAGAGAGAGAGAGAGAGAGAGAGAGAGAGAGAGAGAGAGAGAATGTGTGTCAGGGTGAGTTATACAAAACGATAAATGGATAAATGCATAAAATAGATGAAAAGGAATAGAATATGAGAGAGAGGAATTGAATAATGAAAAGATAATAATGAAGAATATGAAACAGAGACAAGGAAAGAGAAAATGGGAAAGAGAAAGTTGAAACATAAACAAAACAAATACATAAAAACGAGAGAAGGAATAAATGAAGAAAATAAAGAAAAAAATAGGAAGTAAAAATTGAAAAAAAAAAATTTGAGTACACGAGAAAATTAAATGGAGGAATGGATAACAAAAATGAACAAATAAGTAAAGAATTCAAACGTCCCAGCATGAAACAAACATTTATATTCAGGGTCTTTGAAAGTGGCTTGCTGTGGTGGTGGTGGTGGTGGTGGTGGTGGTGGTTGCGGCAGTGATAGCGCGGTTTTCCTTTGAACTGCCAACTGATCTTTGTCACAGCAAAAATAATAATAAAAATATGAAACCCTAAAAAAAGAATTAAATAAAGGGATACAAACTGGAAATAGTAATGTTATATTTGTGTTGATTCCTTCCAAATAATTAATGTAAGTTTTAAGTGTTTAGAAGAGGGAAGAACAAAGGATTGAATGAAAAGAAATAAAGAGAGGTGAGTAAGGTCTCTCTCTCTCTCTCTCTCTCTCTCTCTCTCTCTCTCTCTCTCTCTCTCTCTCTCTCTCTCTCTCTCTCTCTCTCTCTCTCTCTCTCTCTCTCTCGATGTATTACACTTGTCGGTTTAATGTCACACAAACACCCTCAATACGAACAATAAAAGAGACAAGTAAGGATCTCTCTCTCTCTCTCTCTCTCTCTCTCTCTCTCTCTCTCTCTCTCTCTCTCTCTCTCTCTCTCTCTCTCAATGTAACACGCTAATAACTTTAATCACACACAAAGTCAAACAGGAACAACAAAGAGTATCAAGCATTTCCACCAATACCTACCCATACAATTATAACAGAATACAAAATAAATAAAATAAAACACCAGCACACAACAAGATCACAACCAAACACGATGCAAACTCTAGGAACACCAATGGCACACAAAGCAACCATCCAAGTACAGAACCTTACAACCATCCAGCCAGCCTAACATACCTGCCTCCACCACCCTCACCACTTCTCACCTGTCACCTCATAATTCACTTGTTCGTGTCGCCTCGCACGCTCGACATCACGTCAATTAGTCCCTCACAGGCCCTGAATCACCGTGTCTACTGCAGGAGGCTCGCTGGAGTAATTGGGGCGCCATTACAACGTTACCTTTCATCTTAAACTCATTCGCTCTTAATCCTTTCATTGCTGTTGTCATTCTTTGCTTCATTCCGGAGAGTCGTTAGGAATATTTGCATGGACAAACGGAAGGATAGAGAATAGGTTATTTGTTTTGTGTTTTCAAGGCTACAGTAAAATTTAAAGACTATTAGAGTATATAAAAAAAAAAAATCCTGAAAGATGTAGGTGAGTATGAGAAAATTTGTTCATCAGTGAAATGGTAAAACGTTTCAGTGTCTTATTTCGACCTTGAACTGCCTCTACTGGAATTTACGTTTTTCTATGGTGTCTGCATGATTCCAGTAACTCTTTAACATGTATCTGCATCATCAATGGGAGAAAGGCACCTCGAGAGAATCTAATATTTTATGTACTGGCTCTAGTGGATGCTAAGTTTCTTTCAATGATGATTCTGATTCTAGAGATGGTTACCATGTATTCCTTATCACCATTTGGGGAAAACACCTTAAGAAAATCTAAAATTCTATATATTGGCTCTACTGGAGGTTGCCAAGTTTTTCAGTGGTGTTTTATGGTTCTAATGATAATCTGACATGTGTTCTGCATCACCAAATGAAAAAGAAAAAAGTCTAAAAGGACTCTAACAATTTAAGTAGCTGATAAAAATTCCAGTGAGAGTCCAGAGTATTCAAGAATATAATCCTAATGAAATGAACAGGTAAACAAATGAGAGACTGAAATGCGAGTGTAGTGTAAGTCAAGTGCAAGTCATAAATCTCACCTGGCGCACCTGTTAACGAGTTCCTACCTGGCCCTCCTCTACCTGTCATCCTTCAGCCACGCAGTAAAAGGGTAATTACGTGGCTGGGTGGCAAAATTAGTACCTCCAGAAAGCAAGATTGTACTCCTGCTTAAAATCAGATTGTGGCCACGTCGTTATTCTTGGCACGGGAGGTGAGGTAGGGCCATTACAGTGTGTGTGTGTGTGTGTGTGTGTGTGTGTGTGTGTGTGTGTGTGTGTGTGTGTGTGTGTGTGTGTGTGTGTGTGTGTGTGTGTGTGTGTGTGTGTGTGTGTGTGTGTGTGTGTGTTTAAGTGTAGAGGAACAGAGCAAGGGAGCGAGGGGTGAGAACTAAGAGCAGGGCTGGAGGGAGGGAGGGCGGGACAGAGACAGAGAGAGACAGAGACAGAGAGAGGGGACGAATTGAAGGGAGAGAGGAGAGTGAAGGGATGCACAGAAAGGGAGGGAAGCTTCCAGTGTGGCTGCTGCATTTAGGAACAAAGGGAAGGCTGGCGCTGCTGGTTCAGGGGGAAGCACAAAGGGTCGCTGCCTGGACGGGAAGGGTTGCTACCTTGGCAGTTCCTGTGACGAAGAGTTCTTAAACACACCGGGAGGCCGCGGGCAATGCTGCGGCGGAGGCAGGAAGGGGGATGAATATAGGAAGGGAAGGGAGTTAAATGTACGCGTTTACACAAGAAAATAAGGATTGTGTGGTTGAAAACGAAGACTGAGGAAAGGAAGATTTTTTTTTATATAGGAGGGATACCGGTAAGATAAATGAAAATAGGAAGGATGGAAAAGATGAGGCAATAGTTATAGCTGCATACAGGAAGGAAAGGAAGAGAAATATACGAGTTTACACAAGAAAATAACGAACGTGTGGCTGAAAAGGAAGACTGACGAAAGGAAGACAATGGTAAGAGAAATTGAAAATAGGAAGGATGGAAAAGATGAGACAATGGTTATAAATGTATGCAGGCAAAAATAACAGTTAACACAAAAAAAAAAAAAAGAAGTCTGTGATTGAAAAGAAGGGTTGAGGAAAGGAAGACACTGGTAAGAGAAATTAAAATAAGAAGAATGGAAAAGATGAGACAATGGTTACAGATACATACAGGAATGAATGGAAGATGAATACACAAGTTTACACAAGGCAAGGTAAATATAAAGACAAGACCGAGGAAAAGCAAAACAATGGTTGGGCATGACAACAGGAAAGAAAAGAAGAAAACAGGAAAGATGGATAAGAAATAAAAGTAGTTACAGATGAATACAGAAAGTGAAGAGTAAAAAACAAACATAAAACAAGAAAAACAAACAATGTAGGCTTAAAATTGACAGATAAAATGAAAAATGAAAATGAAAATGAAAACAGGAAGAAAAAGGAAGCGGTAACAAAATAGATGAATAAGGAAAGAAAAACGAAATTAAATACACGAGTTAGAACAAGGATATGGAGTGTTGGTTTAAAAAGGACGAATAGGGAAACAGGAAGGTGGCTGGGGATGAGACACGGTGGGGAGCAGGCGGGAATGAGGATGGCGTGCCCTCTGGGGAAATAATGAGGAAACACGGGTAAGAAAATGTAAAGGAGACGAGGAATGGAAATGTGAGCAAGGAAATGAATTGCAAAAGACGGGGAATGGTAATGCAGGGAAGGAAATAAGCCGAATAAGTATAGAAATGCGTGAATATGAGGAAAATTAGGAAACACGGCTAAGGAAATGGAGAAAGAGACGAGAAATGGAGATGCGAGTAAGGAAATGAATAGTAAAAGACGGAGCATGGCAATATAAAGAAGGAAATAGACGGAGCAGGTAAAGAAATTGACAAATATAAGGAAAACAGTTGGTACATATACGTCCATCCGTCTTTTTTATTAAACTGTAGATGGAAACGACACAAAATACGCAAAGAAATTAATAAAAGTGAACAAAACAATATAAAAACAACAAAAAACTGGACAAATATGACGAAAAACAATTCATACAAAACTTTCACTCATCTTCTGATTAAAATGTTGATTAAAACGACTCAAAACACGTGAGGAAATTGATAAACACGAACAGAACAACATGACATTCATAAACTCCCCACCTTTTGATGAGTGAGTGAAACGATTAGCTTTCAATGAGGTGTGATTTGCAAAGGTAATGATCGACAAGGCTTACGGAAGAGTTAATTGGACTGCACGGGGCGTATCACCAGGTATGCTGCAGCCCACCTCTTTAAGGCAGGTAAAGTGCGTCTCCTGCATGAGTTAGTGGCAGGCGTTGTTGAGTTACTGCCTTAAAGAGACGTCTGGTGATAGATTAATTCGCTCACTCTCTCGCCACTGCAGGTAATGATTCCCCTCAAGGTTATTTTTCATTCAAAGGACGTGCATTTCAAAGTAGACAAAGTAGAGGGCAAATGATACGGGAATAAAGGAAGTTAAACGAAGGAAAAAAAATGACTATAACAGGCAATACAAAGAGAAAAGGTGACAGATATATAAAAGGTGGTTATCTGAGAAAATCTGAAAAAAAAGTAATAACGCAAGGAAAAAAAGAAAAAAAGTCAAGATTACTAAGGAAAATAAACAAAAACACAGGAACAAACCAATAAAAAAAGAGGGAAAACATTATAAAAATCATACCAGATAATATAAGAAATAACACAGTAATAAACAGACACATAAATAACAATAAAGAAGGAGAACGAAGAAAGGTTACCGATAAAAATTAAGGGATTAAATGAGTGAATGACACTTGACTGGGCACAACAACAAGAAGTAAAAGAGTAGAAGTAAAAGATGAAAAAAAGAATCATACGAGTGAAAAAGGAAAACCAGAAAAGGGAAAATAGTAATAAGAGAAGGGATGATATAAAACGTAAGGAATGAAGGAGAAAAACTAAGAAAGAAGGACAAGAAGAGTAAAAGGGGGAAAAAATGATACTAAGAAGCTAATAGAAGGAATAACAAGGATAATGGAACAAAAGAACAAAAGAGAAGAAAAACTGATACAAGACGGAAGAAACAAAAAAAGAAGCAAAAATAATACAGAAAGGTAGAATAACGAAAAGACAAGAAAAAAGTAGAGAAAAAACAAAAACAAAAAAAAAGACCAGGAGTGAGAGACGCATGATACCAAAAGGAAGGCAGAGAAATAGAGAAGGAAGTAAGCAATGAAAGAAAGGAGTCAAAGAAGAAAAGATGAAGAGAGTAAAGAGAGGGAATGACACAAAAGGAAGCCATGAAGGAAATACGGAGAAGGAAATACGAAAGCGAGGAGTGGAGAAAGAGACGCAAGAAGGAAGTAAGCCGTGAAAGAAGGCACAGAACAAGAGTTAAGATGGAGGCTGCGACACACTGCAAGGCGCGCACGTCAAGAGGCTTTCACGCCAGCCAACCTTCGTCAGGCGGTATCCACACGACGGTCATGACTTCCTCCTCCTCCTCCTCCTCCTCCTCCTGCATCTCCTCTTACTCCTTACTCAAAAGATCCACGTCAGAGAGAGAGAGAGAGAGAGAGAGAGAGAGAGAGAGAGAGAGAGAGAGAGAGAGAGAGAGAGAGAGAGAGAGAGAGAGAGAGAGAGAGAGAGAGAGAGAGAGAGAGAGAGAGAGAGAGAGAGAGAGAGAGAGAGAGAGGATAGAAGAGAAAAAAAGACAGATAGAAGGAAGAGACAGTGACAGACACAGAAACAGACAGACAAACAGACGGAGGAGCTCTTTTCTAGCTTTCCTCCACGTGTAACTAATCTCTCTCTCTCTCTCTCTCTCTCTCTCTCTCTCTCTCTCTCTCTCTCTCTCTCTCTCTCTCTCTCTAAATGTCACCTTTCTTTTCTCTCTTTTCTTTACTTCTGACGACTTTCTTTTATCTCTTGCTTCACACACCACATGTATCTTTGCCTTTCTTTCTGCAGGTATCATGTTCTCTCTCTCTCTCTCTCTCTCTCTCTCTCTCTCTCTCTCTCTCTCTCTCTCTCTCTGCACCATAATCCTTCTTTTCTCTTCTTTCTTCAGATGTCACCATTTTTTTCTTTTTCCCACCAGATACTCATACTTCTTACTTCATTTTTTATTCTGTCTATTTTTTTATATTTCTCTCTTTCTCTTAAGGTATTAACATTTCTCTTATTTCATGTTTATTTCTACATTTCCCTATTTCGTGTCTATTTTTTTTATTCCTTATCGTCTTTGAATTCTCCCTAATTATTTTTTTCTTCATTTATGTGATCTATTTATGTCTCTAGTTCTCTATAATCTTCCAATTCTATTCTTATTCTCTCTAAATATTCTTCCTTTTTTTCTTTGTATATAGTGAGTCTCTGTTCCTATCCTCTGTTATTATTCTATTTTTGCATGTTCTATTTCTCTTCCTTCCCTCACAAGAATTTTCCTTACTTCTCTTTCACTGACAAACTGTCCTAACTTTATCTATGACTATCTATCTTTTTTCTCACCACACTTTTTTTTTCCTCTTTCACTGGTAAATTCTGCTACTCTACTCTTACCCTGCTTTTGTTTTTATTCCCCCTTCCTCTTAAGTCTTGAGCTGTATTATCTTTTCACATATTCTCTCTATTTTTATTCCTATTATTATTAGACCATTTTTCCTTTTTATCTTTCACTGGTAAATTCTTCAAGTTTCTGTTTCTATATTTATTTCCTTCTAAGACTTAAGCTGTACTGTATTTCTGCATATTTTCTCTATTTCTCTTTTTATTCTGTCTAGACATTTTCCTTCTCCTTTCGTGGGTAACCTGTAGTTCTTTATCAGCTTCTATATTTCCACCTTTTTGTGACTTAATCTGTACTGTTTTTCTGTATATTCTCTCTATTTCTCTTCCTATTATCACTTTTGTTCTTTTTCTGGTAAACTGTAACTTTCTATCTGCTTCTGTTGTTCCTTCTATATTTTCGCTTTTATATTTCTTGTATTTTGTGATAAACTGCAATGTATTTCTCTGTATTCACTCTATTTCTCTTCCTATGATCACTAAACATTCTTCCTCTTTTCTCTTCCAATAATAAACTGTAACTCTATCCACTTATGTTTTACCTCCTTTTTGTGTGACTTCAACGACTTCAAGAGTACCAGGTCTGCTCTGGAAGTAAATCGGCTACTAAACGGAATTCCTTCTTTAGTTAACTTTTACATCAGAGAGAGAGAAAATAACAGGCTTTCCTTTTTTTTTTTCCCTTGGTCAGCTTCCTTCACGCATGGAAAGTAAAAACAAACAAAAAAAAGAAAAAAACATGACTATCTCCTTTTCCTCTACTTCCATTTCTCACAATCCACACGAAGCCAAGGTGGATGTTTTTTTTTCTCTCTTTTTTTTTTTTTTCCATGTCCTGCAGATGAGAGGTGGACTGTATCTGCTGCAGGGATTAAGTGAAAGAGATTTAAGCGCTCGCCATTTGAGGAGTACACGAAGTATTTCTCTTTTTTTCCCTTCGTGCATTTTATATTTTTCCCCCGGCGCGGTGATCGGCTTAAGATGAGAGGATAAAGATGGCTATTTTTCCTTCCCAGAGCAGGAATTTGCCTCGCCGTGGTAAAAAGGAGAACAAGGCAAGGCAAAGCAGAAAGACGGAAGAAATGATGTGGTGGAGGAAAAAAATGTGGGAAAGAGCAAATGAAAAAGAGAGCATTCATTCCAGGGATTTGTAGAAGAGTAAGAGGAAGAGGACACGAGGATGAAGAAACGAAAAAGAGGAAGTAATAAACACAACTTAATAATACTAGCAACACTACTAAAGACAACACCGTACACTGTCTACAAAGAGTGATGGCAGGACGAGGACATGAGAAAGAAGAGAAATTTTACAACTCGAGTCTTTCAATTTTTGACTACCGCTTTGGACTCTTTTTTGGGACTGGCATCTCAGTGGGCTTTTTTTTTTTAATTGGATTTTTGTTGCCCTTGGTCAGTGTCCGTCCTATATAAAAAAAAAAAAAAAAGAGACAAAGACGCACCAAGATCAGGAAATACTAACAATGAAGAAAATAAGATCACAATGCTATCAAAAGACGCCAATGCCATTCAAAGGAGCTCGACTGCAGGTGAAATCATAGGGAACAAGACACACGATCACTTAAAACGATTACCTTTAGCTAAACATTCCCTCTATAAAATCAAAGAACACAGAAAATTAAGTCAAAATAATTATACTATCATTCAAACTCAAGGGATCTCGTCTACAGGTGAAATTACAGACAAAATGACACACGATCAATTAGCATGATTACCTGTCCCTGAATATCCTTTATGCAAAACCATCAAGGAACACTCAAATGACGTTAAAATAATTATACTACCGTTAAGACTCAAAGGATCTCGTCTGCAGGTGAAGGTATAAACAAGACAGAGGATCACCAGGCATGGACGGGGACAGGCGGCGGCACGAGGGGATCGAAGGCTCTCTAATACACCTCAGCTTCACATTGAGACGTTTGCTTATCATTAATCTTGGCGTCAGCCCCGAGAGCCGCCGACATGATTAATGGCTCTCGGTCTTCGGGAACGGCAAGGAAGGAGCGAGCAAACACCAAAGAGGAGGAGGAGGAGGAGGAGGAGGAGGAGGAGGAGGAGGAGGAGGAGGAGGAGGAGGAGGAGGAGGAGGAGGAGGAGGAGGAGGAGGAGGAGGAGGAGGAGGAGGAGGAGGAGGAGGAGGAGAAGAAGGAGAAGGAGAAGGAGGAGGAGGTGGAGGAGGAGGAGGAGGAAGGAAAGAACAATACAGGGTGTGGCGACAAGGGAGAGGAGGAGGAGGAGGAAGAGGAGGAGGACGAGGAGGAGGAGGAGGAGGAGGAGGAGGAGGAGGAGGAGGAGGAGGAGGAGGAAGAGGAGGAGGAGGAGGAGGAAGAGGAGGAAGAGGAGGAGGAGGAGGAAAAACAGCGACATATAAGGATGGTAAAATTAATATCGAATGTATAATGAACGACCTGATTTAACGAGGGAACAAAAACTATGTGAAGCCTTCCCACCAACCCCCCCAATCTCTCTCTCTCTCTCTCTCTCTCTCTCTCTCTCTCTCTCTCTCTCTCTCTCTCTCTCTCTCTCTCGCCCATCCGTCATACAAGAGGCGGGAGTCAATAACACACGTACAGCATTACGCTTCCCTTCACCCCTTCAATACTTCAGCCGCAGTCTCAATACAATATACATTAGACGCCCGGTGCTGCTGACACGTCCATCGTCCTTTCCTTACCTTTTCCTCCATTGGGCCAAGCAGATACAGTCCCCCATGTAGTAAAAATCAATACGACCCTTTTTTGATTTCCACGTAGATCCGTAATGTAAATTCTAAAGGGGATAGTTTACTTCACGTGATAGGGGAAAATGGTGGGAGTTAGAAGCGTATCTATATTTGTGAAGTTTACTTGTATGTATTGAACTTCGTGTAGAAATTTATCATGGTGAGGAATAGTATACCTGTATTGAATAAATTGGGTGAGTTTTCCTGTATATTTATCAGCTTCTATTTAATGAAACTCAAGGGCTATTTCCGTAGTGTAAATATTAAGGTAAACTGAAGAAGGAGCTGATGAACCAATATAAAACCAATATACAAAGGAACTTGTAAAGCATAACCAATTAAAAATTTCCTTTATCGCCCCTCAAAGAAATTCACCTTAATTAGTTCAGCCTACCTTTTAATCCAAAATTTCTATAAACAACTAAAATATGGACACTTTCTAACGTAAACCTAGCACAAACATAGAAATAAATAATGCTAATAATAATGCTAAAATTAACTAAAATAACTTTCCCTACAAAAAACACAGACCACTTTACCTTAGTTACTTCAGCTTACTGTACTTCTAAATAACTATAAATAACAAAATTACAGACATTCAATTCTCAACACAAACCCAAAAATTATAAACCAATACAAAAATACACTAAAATAACCTTCACAACAATCAGTATACACCAATTTACCTGTATACCTGAAAACCACCTTAATCACTTCAGTTGATATACACTTCTAATTTCCTGTAAGTAATAAAACTCTATAGATATTTCTTATGAACACAAACTCGAAAATATTAAACCGAGAATACAGTGAACCAAAATTACCTGTATGGGACACACCTGCATACCTGTACAGCTCGTCCATGAGACTCGTGTTCTTTTGTGTCTCCTTCCTCTCCTCCTTTGATTAAAATTCACCAGGAAATCAATGAGAGTGCGTCGCGAAGATAAATAAAAGAACTGAAGACAGATGAGCGAGCAAGCGAGAGCGAGAGAGAGAGAGAGAGAGAGAGAGAGAGAGAGAGAGAGAGAGAGAGAGAGAGAGAGAGAGAGAGAGAGAGAGAGAGAGAGAGAGAGAGAGAGAGAGAGAGAGAGAAACGCAGAAAAAGACCCCCGGAAATCGATAGTGAAGTATAGCATTCATTAAGACTGCAAGGGATGGAGGCGAGGGAGAAATGTACCATAGAGAGAGAGAGAGAGAGAGAGAGAGAGAGAGAGAGAGAGAGAGAGAGAGAGAGAGAGAGAGAGAGAGAGAGAGAGAGAGAGAGAGAGAGAGAGAGAGAGAGAGAGAGAGAGGAAACAATGAACAAGGTAGATTAAGGAAAGTAGAAAGATGAAAAAAAAATTATAAAAAACTATTCATTTTTACCTTTTACGTAGATCACAGGTGGAAAGCACACTTAACGAGGGGACACTCACCTGTGGAGAAAAACAAAGGTATGATTAGATTAACAGGTAAAGAGGAAAAAGGGATATGTGCAAAACTAAAATATGAAGTCTAGAATATCAACTCTCTCTCTCTCTCTCTCTCTCTCTCTCTCTCTCTCTCTCTCTCTCTCTCTCTCTCTCTCTCTCTCTCGGCAATTCGCTGTTATTCTCGTTTTAATCTCTGACACGGAATTACGGCAAAAATATTCCAGTGCTTAAATAACAATGATAGCAAATAATTGAACAAAATATATTAAAATGCAGAATTTCAAGTCGTGTTTATCTTTTTGTGTAGGATTAATTGCTGTCAGATTATCATCATTTCAGCTTCATGGGGAAAAAAGAGGAAAAAGAGTAAAATATAATCAGAGAGCCGGATGTGAATGATACATGATACCATTGAAATTTAAATAACTATAACATATGCAAGATGAAATAAAAATTTTAATAAGGAAAATTGTTAAATAATATGAAAAAAGAGACAATCATTAATAACACAAGTTTTTTTTTTATTTTTTCTTCCTTATTCAGGTGGTGAAAAGGGGGAAAATATGGAAAAAGGGGAGTAATGCTACAATAACAAGGGAGTTTCTGGTGAGTTTTCCCTCCCTTTTATTGTTAATTCGTGGGAGTAAAGAATTTTCCCTCAACCTCTCCTACTTTCCTCCATCCCTTTTTCCTTTCCTCTACTATCCCCTTTCCTGGATCTCTGTTCCCTTTCCTCCCCCTCATCTCCCTTTCTTTCAATCTTACAGCCTTTCTTCCAGTCCTTTCCCTTTCCTCCGTCCCTTCTCCCTTTCCTTCATTCCTACCTTTCTCACATCCCTGTTCGCTTCCGTCCACTCCTTCTCCCCTTTCTCCAAGTCTCCTTCCTTTCCTCCATATCCTCACCCATTCCCTCACCATTCTCCATTTCCACCCACATTTCACGAGAGGAGGAGGAAAAAAATTCTTCCAACCCTCCATCCTCTTCCATCTTCCTTCATGTTCTTTCCTTCCTTCTTTCCTTCCTTCCTTCCTTGCACTCAATACAAGAGGAAATTTTAATTGCACCCAGACGATTGTTCCCTTCAGGAGTCTGCCCATCACGATGCGCCCTGTCCATCACGCCCCATCACGCCCGTCAGTCACTCGCGGCCCTGACCTGGCGGCGTGGCAGGTTCTCATTGCCACTCCTGGGACTCACGGGGCTTATCACGTCGCCGTCAGCAGCGTCAGGAGCGGGGCGCCCTAATCACTCAGTGTCCCAGTGACGATGTGAGATTGAGAGAGAGAGAGAGAGAGAGAGAGAGAGAGAGAGAGAGAGAGAGAGAGAGAGAGAGAGAGATGGTAAAGGTTTCTCTACCTTATGGTCTTCAACTAAATCAGTGAAAAAGAAAGGTAGATAATGATGATGTTGGATATAAATAAGATAAATAATCGGAATGAATGAATAGAGAGAGAGAGAGAGAGAGAGAGAGAGAGAGAGAGAGAGAGAGAGAGAGAGAGAGAGAGAGAGAGAGAGAGAGAGAGAGAGAGCGAGAGAGAGTATGCGTTTCTCAAGCATTAACTAAATGATAAACAGAGGATAAAGATGTTGTTGCATATAAATGAAAAAAAAAGAAAAAAGAAAAAGAATAAATGAAAATGTAAAGAGAAACTAAAGACACGTGAACAAGGAAGTGAGACGAAGGAAGAAAAAAAAAACAGCAGTCAAGAAGAGAAAAGAAAGGAGAAAAAGAAAAAAACACAATATTCCCTCCAGAAATGAAGAAGACTGATATCAATTTACCGGAAACAAGACAGAAAGATTCTCTCTCTCTCTCTCTCTCTCTCTCTCTCTCTCTCTCTCTCTCTCTCTCTCTCTCTCTCTCTCTCTCTCTGTAGCATATCACGAGGATCTGGATTATTTTGAAACATGAAATAACACGACCAAGCCTGCATGTCTGTGTGTATGTGTGTGTGTGTGTGTGTGTGTGTGTGTGTGTGTGTATGTATGTGAGGAGGCAGGTGGGCAGGTAGGAGGGTGTTCAATATTCATGCTTGGTCCAATCACTGCCACCCCGGAGAGCAGTGGTCGTGGGCTCAGCAGTCTTGTCTGTAATTGAATTTGAGACCAACTGTGTGTTCCGATGGCGACTCAGGACCTGCCCTCAGACCTTTAACTTGGGGATTTAAATTGGGGGATTTAAGTAGGGGGGAGTTTAAACAGGGAATTTTAACAGGGAATTTTAACTGGGTGAGTTTTAACAAGGGATTTTAAGTGAGGATTTTAACTGTGGGTTTAAACTGGTGGATTTTAACTGATGGATTTAAACTGAGGGATTTTAACTGTGGATTTAAATTAGTGGATTTTAACTGGGGATTTTTAACATGGGAATTTTAAGTGTGAATTTGACCTGTGGACTTTTAACTAAATTTTGACAAGGAATTTTAACGGGTGTTTAATTTGTGGTTTGATTTACTTATTTACTTACATTTTTTTACAAGAAACTTATAATTTAGGACATTGAAACTGGGAAACTTAAATAATGATGGTCTACTTAGGAATGGGATGAAGATTTTGGGGCTGTGTTATAGTGCTCTCTCTCTCTCTCTCTCTCTCTCTCTCTCTCTCTCTCTCTCTCTCTCTCTCTCTCTCTCTCTCTCTCTCTCTCTCTCTCTCTCTCTCTCTCTCTCTCTCTGTGCGTGTGGGTGTTGTTTTTCAATGTACCTTCTCTTCTGAATGTGACTTCTGAAACTTTAATATATATGTATGTACTGTGTGTGTATGTATGTATGTATGTATGTATGTATGTATGAGCACCACTCACTGTCAGAGCTTTATACATACATGAACGGATTTTTATGTATTTAATAGCTACGTATGTTTGAAGCAAAACGACACACACACACACACACACACACACACACACACACACACACACACACACAGTTACCCATCCATACACACACACATAGAAACCCCCACACGCACGCACACACACACACACACACACACACACACACACACACACACACACACACACACACACACACACACGCCAAACTAACGACACACGTCAGTGAAAATAACGCTCTGAATTACGTATACACACGATGCAATATCCAACACGAAAATATGAACGTGTCACGCAATCGAACGTAACATTAAAACGAAACGCCAACATAACTCGTGACAAAAATGCGCGGGGTAGGAGAGAAAGTACCACCACCAACAACAACACCACTACTACTACCACCATCACCACCACCACCACCACCACCACTACAACAACAATCACTACCTCCATTACCACTACTATAAACAAATGTCTACCATTACTACTACTCCTACTACTACTAAGAGGAAATAATATCTAAATTATCACAAATACCACTATATTTACTACTACTACTACTGTACTACTAATACAATATCATCATATAAACGCCATTACCACTACCTATCCCCACAAAAAAGATAAAAAAACAAAAAATTAAAATAAAAAGAAAGAAAACAAAGACAATAACAACCCACAACTAAACAAACAGGTAAAACAGAACCTAACGAAAAAAAAAACAAAGCAAATAAACAAACAAACAAAAAACAACACAAACACGAAGAAAACTCAAAGAACACACAGATCCAAACACAGGTGAGCGCGGCCGCACCTGTCTTGCCTTCCCGTGGCCAGGTAAGGGTAATTCCCCTCACCTGAATTGACTAATATAACACACAGGTGAGTCTGGCTGGCGGTCAGGATCCAGGCCACATTTCACGCTGCCGCTGTCTAAATTGAGGTCACTACAATTTCCTTATACATATTCCGTGCGTCTGCATGAAGCTGTGCGGTGTGATTGAGGGGCGCTGGGTCACGACGAGGCAGGGAACAGATGCACCAGGTAAATAAACCAAATAAAGTTACAGTAAGATAGTTCCTCTTTTCTTATGATGGACAGATGGAGGAGGTAAATCAAGTAAATATAGTGACGGTAAAATAATTTGTGCCTTTATAAAGATATTTTTTTTTGTGACAAATAAATGAAGTAAATAAAGTAAATAAAAAAATGAGTAAAGTAACTGATACTGAAATTAAATAAGAATAAAATAGTTTATGTTTTTTCTTATGAGTGTCTCCTATTTTTGCATCTCTTCCTTTATATATTTTTCGTTGTTTTTCTTTCCAGATTTCGTGATTTAATTTGTAAGCTGTACAGTACATGTTCGATATTGTGCTTTTCATTTTACTTGAGTATATGATAAGGCTGAATTTAAGCTTTATTCTAGGATATATCGTTGACTAAAGTTCTGATGCAATAATAATAATAATAATAATAATAATAATAATAATAATAATAATAATAATAATAATAATAATAATAAATCAAAGGAGACTGAGAATTAAATTTTTTTCCAAGGAGCAGAACAAACTCATATATATAAAAAAGAAAAAAAAACATACAGTAAATTCAAAGTATGACACTGAAAAAATAAAATAAAATAAAAACTCAAAGAAAAAACATCAAGAGAGAGAACTGAATCGTCTTTCGCTGAAGAGGAATAGAATATATCAACGCTTCATTTTTATTCCCCTTTTATTTATTGGTGTTCTTTTTTATAAGGGGAAGCTGTGGGCATGGAAGACGTTGAATATTCACACGTCCCTTTGACTCCCTGGCCGGATAAAAAACAACCCCGCAATCTAAATTCTAAAGTCTGGCCTCTAATTAAAATTCTAACTCTTCAATTTAGCTCAGTCCCCATCACACACAGAAAACGGGGACTGAGATCCTCCTTCCTACCTTATATCCCACTTTTTTGTATTCTCTCTCTCTCTCTCTCTCTCTCTCTCTCTCTCTCTCTCTCTCTCTCTCTCTCTCTCTCTCTCTCTCTCTCTCTCTCTCTCTATCTCTCAATACATGTGAAAAACAACCTTATGATATTCCACCAAAAAGGAACCTCAAAACGAAGTCCAATTTACATTCTGACATAATGATAACCGTCATAGAGATAATTAAGTTAAAAAATATGATGTCTGACTATTAAAATGTGTTTAATGACCGTAATTGAGGATCTGAAACGTAATTAGGGCTTCCAGAATTGTGAGTCTCTTCTCGACGCTTTAATTATCAAAGAAACACTATCGCATCATTAACAGAAAGGTCAGTAAACTCCTTTTTCTTTTATTTTGGGGAGTGAGCTTGATCCTGATCTTGATGATGAGGTGAAAAACTGTTCCTGAGTTATGCCTGAAGGTACTGTATTTTTTTTTCTTTTTCTTTTGTGGTTGCTGGAAAAGTGTCAAAGAAAGTTACATTCTTCTTATTTATTTATTTTATTTATTTTTTTTTCACGTATACGAAACAGACTCATGTACAGTTATGGCCAAAAGTTTGTTCACGTGCCATATTCTTCTCCACTTATTTCACCGTTTCGTCTCCACCGTAAGTCCTTCGCTGTGCTGCACGTCACCTTACACAGCCCGAGAAGTGAAAGGTTCCAAGGAGGTTAGAGGACGTGAGGCTGAAGGAACACGTTAAACACAGTGGAAGAGAGAGACTTGTGGCCGCGACTGTACACAGACTGTAAACACACACACACACACACACGAGCACAAGTACGTTCAACTGTCTTCTGAGGCATTGAGAACGTGTCCACTTGTCAACATCTTGTGTACGTAAAGGTCAGAAAGAAAAAATAAAAAGCACATCTCTTGTATTTGTTGTACCAGGCAATGTTATCTTTCCGAGGAACGTAGGAAGTGGAGTATCTCTCTCTCTCTCTCTCTCTCTCTCTCTCTCTCTCTCTCTCTCTCTCTCTCTCTCTCTCTCTCTCTCTCTCTCTGTAAGTAACTACCTCATATATTTAGTTTATATCCGAGTATTGTTCCTTTTTCTCCCGTGCTTCAGTGACAAACCCCTTTCTCTCTTAGACTGTTCTTGTTACATAAAGACGCATTTTTATCGCTTCTTGTCCTTTACTTTCTCTCCCACACAATGCTCTCTCTCTCTCTCTCTCTCTCTCTCTCTCTCTCTCTCTCTCTCTCTCTCTCTCTCTCTCTCTCTCTCTCTCTCTCTCTCATTGTCCTCTAATCAATTCCTAATCTCCTACATAGCCAATTTTTCCATCCAGCTCATCTCGTATTGCTTTCTTGCCTCCCTCAACGCCCATCACTGCCTCCGCTATCTTCATACCTATCAATTACCAATAACTCTCTCTCTCTCTCTCTCTCTCTCTCTCTCTCTCTCTCTCTCTCTCTCTCTCTCTCTCTCTCTCTCTCTCTCTCTCTCTTAAGGGTAAACTGATCTATTCCTACTTGTTTTTATTTTTATTTTTTTATTTCTTTGTGTTCTTCAAGTAACGTAAGAATGAGATCTCAGACTTCTATAATGGAGTGAAGGGAATATAAAGGAATGATATACAAATGAAGTCCAAATAACAACAACAAACCCTGTGGTCTTTATAAGGCTGTTTGGGCAACTATTCTACGTTATTAGTGAGAGAGACAGTGAGGTGCTTCATTAAGGCGGTGAGGTGAGGGAAAAAAATATCTGGATCATGCTGCGTAAGTTACCTGAGAGTTCAATGCCCTTCTTATTTCTGTCCAGATGATAGGGAAACAATATTCTTAGATACTTGATAGGTAAATCAATAAATAAATAAACTCTGCCCACAAAACATTATTATTTAGAAAGACATATATGTATCTAACAAAAAAATAAAAAAAAAGGTTTCCACAGCTAATAATAATGACACACCATTGAACCAAATAAAAAAAAAAAGGCAAAAAGAAAAATAAATAAAGAAATAACAAAAACACACATCACTATTATTATTTAAAAGGAAACATATGTATCTAACACAACTTAAGTATCCCACAGCTAATAATAATAATAACAACAACACAAACCACTAAACATAACAAAAAAAAAAAATGCCCCCCAAAAAAAAAATCACAAAACATAAATACACACACGAAGACAAAACTACCCCTACAATGCTTCACTGACGAGCAACACTAACACTAAACAAAACAGGAGTAGTTATGATAAAGCCAAGTCACTTTCTCTCTTTAGCATATCTTGAAAAAAAACAAAAATCGAAAACACTCTTATCTCCTCGCTCTTACTATTTTTTTTTTTTTTTTTGTGGCTGCATCGGTCCTCGTCATTATACAAGGCAGATACTAATTATTTCGCCTACTGTGTTCCTCCTCCTCCTTCTCCTCTACCTTCTCTTGCTCCACTACCTCCTCGTTCTCTCTCTCCCTCAACTCCTCACATTTTCTTAGTCTATCTACCCATTTTCATGAGGAATTAAGAGATAAAAGAGGAGGAGGAGGAGGAGGAGGAGGAGGAAAACCATCATTATCTCTGTCTTCACTGCATTACTCTACAAGAAGAAACAGGAAGCTAAGGAAGAAGGAAAAATAACTCACTCTCTCTCTCTCTCTCTCTCTCTCTCTCTCTCTCTCTCTCTCTCTCTCTCTCTCTCTGCAAGGAGGCACCCCACGCCACCCTGGCAGACATTTCTTCACCCTCCCCTTGAGAATACAAATGTCCTACACCAGCGGACCACTCGAGTAAATTGGAAGTTGCAGTTGTGCCTCGATGCCTTCATTCCCTCCCGTCTCCCCACCTCTCCTCTCTCTCCCACCTCTCTCCCCTCTCATCCTATTCTTCGCCAGCCAATCGCACATCGCCCGGTCCCGGAAAAGTGCGTCCCTAGTTTCCCGCCAGCGAGGGACGCGAAAGTAACGTAAAATATCCATCCCTCATCCATCGCCTAAGATTTGATCGGCCCGTCATCCTTTTCTCTCTCCTTTTTGGTGCAATTCAATTTAGGAGCAACGAAATTAATTAAGGTTTATTCGTACCTGTGAGGGTGTTTCTTATTTTTTTGCTTCTTGTTCTTTTTTTTTCTTTTCTTGTTTCATTATTCATTCATTCTATACCTGTCTCTCTGTCCCTGTGTATATCTGTCTCTCTGTGTCTTTCTCTGGTTTTCATTTTAATAGATAAAGATTGGTGGTTAGATAGATAGACAGACAGATATAGACAGGTAGATAGATAGATAGATAGATTAACGGATAGATATACAGACAGACAGACAGACAGACATACAAACAGGAAGATACATAAATGGATGGATAGATGGATAGATTCGTTGTCCGTCTCTATCAGTTTATCTGTCCACCTCTAATTTGAATTTTTATTGACCGATAGATAGATAGACTGAGAGAGAGAGAGAGAGAGAGAGAGAGAGAGAGAGAGAGAGAGAGAGAGAGAGAGAGAGAGAGAGAGAGAGAGAGAGAGAGAGAGAGAGAGAGAGAGAGCATGACAAACACGAGTTAACAAAATAACCCCTTGGATTTTTGTAATGAACTTGATGCAATGGAACGAGGGAACAAAGAAAGCGGTGATGGAAGCAAATCACAAAGCGGAAATTCACCCAAATCGAGGCAATGGAAGCTGCAATTTAATATGAAAAAAAAAAAAAGGCTACAATTCAATGTGGAAAAATACTATTATAATCCTCGCGAGCCAAATGAAATGACACGTGATACAATGCAATCAAATACAATAAACAATAACAAAAAGCACATAAGAGTAAACAAATATAGAGGGGAAAAAGGAATTCCCCCAAACAACAACCCATCTACTTAAAATCACGCCAATATAAAGAAATTAATAAAAAATAAATAAATAAAAATAGCTTATTAAAAAAGAAGAGAAAAAAGAACTATTGCAAATGAACAGTAATGACCTTCAGATTCATTAAAAATCTTCGTATTCCTTGAAGCTAAAATCATATTCATTACCTCCCTTATTTTTTTCCTCCTTTTTCCTTTTCTTCTTCACTAACTACCCTCTCTTCGCCTTTTCCTTCAATATTCTTACTTTCTTTCCTTTCCTTCTCACTTTCTCTCTCACTAACTGATCTCGCTTGACGTTTTCCTTCAAAATATCATCATTACCCTTCTTCCTTCCTCTCCATATTCCTTCCTCCTTTACTGATTGACCTTTCTTGGCCCTTTCCGTTCAAAATACCTCTCATTCCAGCCTCTTCCTCCTCCTGTTTTCCTCCTTTTTCTTTATTTTTCCTTCAGATATTTCTCCTATTCCTCCTTTCTGCCTCTCTCTTCTTTTCTACTTCGTGTTCCTCCTCCTTCTCCTCTTCCTCCTTCAGTGACCTCTCTCCCTTCTCCCAGTGACCTTTCTCTATCCCTTGACCTAACTTAAACCTCTCCCTCTCTCCTTTCCCAGCCTCTCCTTTACCTAACTTAAGCCTCCTACCCTCTCCCTCCCCTCTCTCTCCTTCACGCCAGGGCAAGAAGCCTCTCACTCTTCTCTCTCCTATTATTGCTATTTATTGAAGCCTAAAAATAGTATAAAAAAGATGGCTGTCTCATTTTCAGCTTCAGTGTCACTTGGTTTCCTTCGCTCATCTTCACATTACTCTTTTAAATGGACTTCCTAGCTGACCTGTCCTCCTTCTTCCTCTTCCTCTTTCTCCTCTTCTTCTGTCTCCTGAAATTTTAGTGTTTTCCTTCCTCTTTTTTTTTATATTCTTCTCCTATAAATTATTTACCTCCTCTCTCTTTCCCTATTATCAGGTTCTCTTCACTTTCTTTCTTTGTCTTTCTTCCTTTTCTTTCCCCTTCAGATTTTTATCCTTTTCTCGTATCTTCTTTTCCTTTCATTTATATTATTATGTGTTTTCCTGAATATCAAACCTCGTCTTTTCTCTTCCTCTTCCTCCTCCTCTTTTTCCTTTTTCCATCCTTCTTTTCATTCTCTCATCAATGCCCTTCCTCTCGTCCTTTTCCTCATTTCTCCTCCTCCTTCCAATAGCTGTTCTTCCTCTTCCTCCTCCCTTTTTTTTTTTCCCTATTAGATGACCTTCCTCTTCTTCCTCTTCCTCCTACCACCAGCTCTCCTTCCTCTTCCTCCTCCTCCTTCTCATCCTCCTTTCTCTCCTCGTGTTCCCTTCCCACTAGAGGACAGGAAAAGGAGAGAAATTTATTATAAAATCCTACATTATGTCTTCCCTGCCTTTCATCTCTTACGAGAAGCAATACATTTTTCTATTTTATATATTCCATTTTCTCTCCCCGTCATTTCTCGGCCGCAGATTCCCTCCCTTTTCTTTCCTTCCTCCTTCCTCCTCCTCTTCTTCCTCCTTTGCGCGCGTAGCCACAATGCACCTCAAAGCTGTTCCTAATTACCTCATCAGGTGTCCCTATGAGAGAGAGAGAGAGAGAGAGAGAGAGAGAGAGAGAGAGAGAGAGAGAGAGAGAGAGAGAGAGAGAGAGAGAGAGAGAGTTTAGGTACAGGAGGCACAGGTGACAAGGAAAGGTGATGGAGTAATATGTTTCTCTCTCTCTCTCTCTCTCTCTCTCTCTCTCTCTCTCTCTCTCTCTCTCTCTCTCTCTCTCTCTCTCTCTCTCTCTCTCCTTCCTATCAACTACGACCTAAATATAGCTTCTGAGAGAGAGAGAGAGAGAGAGAGAGAGAGAGAGAGAGAGAGAGAGAGAGAGAGAGAGAGAGAGAGAGAGAGAGAGAGAGAGAGAGATGGAAGGCGAATTCTCTGATAAAGGTGAAATGATTTATTACTCTCTCTCGTAAGCCTAACAATCTCTCCCCTATCATACATTCATCACCTTTTCCCCCTCCAGTTTTTCCTCCCATTTCCTCTCGCCTCGTACTGGGAAACACCTGAGATAAGAAGACAGGTGAGGATCTTAATAAATTTCCATAATTCCTACCTATATTAGATATCTTTCCTTTGGCCTATCTTATCTAGGATCTAAAGAAAGGATATATTACTGATATTTTTATCTATGTCATTTACATCCATTTATCTTGTTTGTTATTATTATCTTTGTTTTTTCTTTCCTTCTTTAATAGTAAATTTCATACATCTATTTATTAGTCTATCTTATTTACTTTTATATATCTCTTCTATTACTATCTCTGCCTTTCTTTTCCTTTCTGATGCCATAAAATCCAGTAATATTCATTTTATCTATATTACCTTATTAGTTCTTACTTATCTTTCCTACTGCATCATTTACTTTCACTTATCATATGTAACGTT